>NC_048300.1:15069394-15103844 GCF_013100865.1 Trachemys scripta elegans
CCGTGCCTTCGACGTACCTGCCGCTGAATTGCCACTGAAGACTGCCTGCGCTTGCTGCGCTGGTGCCTGGAGCTGCCCCTGCAGGGCAGGCAGCCCTATGAAGTGGTGCAGCAGCTGGCATACTCCCACTGCATGTGCTCTAACCCAACCAATATCCGCCATCCTCCAGAGCTCTCTGCCCTGGCTTCTAATCAGAAAGGCCCTGACTGGTTCCCCGGTACAAGATAGGGGACCAGCCCCTTCACCAGAGCCAAACAGGTCCTTCTTTATTTGATAGAGTTACAGGGGAGGGTTGAGGGTTGTTCCTGGGCGGCTAGCGGGGCTGTTTTGGAGCTTTGATTTATTGCCTTCTTTTAATGTTTTATCTAATCCAGAGTATCTGGAGAGACATTTCCCTCCGTGCTTTACATACAATTTTATTGTAAACCCTCAGTTGAAGAGTGTCATGTTCACGGTCATATTCAGGGAAGGGCAGAGGCTGGAGGCTGAGGAAGGTCTCCCAACTTCAGAACGGCCAGGTCTGCTTTTCAAGTGAACGTATTCCCAAGTGTGCCTTTCTGGGCTCTCAGAAGGGTTTTTTTTTTTTTTTTTTTGTATTTGGGTGGTGGCAGCATCTACCTTTCCAAGTTCAGAGAGAAGCTGTAACCTTGGGAGTTTAATACAAGCCTGGAGTGGCCAGTATTACTTTTTAGAATCCTCACAGGCCCCCACCTTCTGCACTTGAAGTGCCAGAGTGGGGAATCAGCCATGACATGGTGGCAGAGCGGTGGGATCATTTTGAACCAGAAGCACAGACCTCAGGATTTTAAAAGGACACATTTTTTCTTTTGGCAGCCTGCAAAGCCAGGGAAGTTTCTTTTCTTTTCTTTTCTGCCTGAGGGGGAACAGGCACAAAAAGGGTTCAGCCTGCAAAGCCAGGGAGTCCAACATGCAGTTTTTTTTCTAGCTTTGTGGCAACAAAATAGCCAGGCTAGAGTAGGGCAGCCCTGTGCATGAGGTTGAGGTCGGGCACCAAAACTCTAGAGCAACCAGTCTTCCCAAAGCAGCACGCCACGGAGAAGACAGACCCAGACCAAGCCCAGACATCCAGCTCCATGATGGAAATTCAGGGAGGGGATGAGGGAATGGAGAATCCCAACTGAGATCCTGGTGCCAGGATGGAGGGATGCAATGAGGGGGGGAGGGGCAATGGCAGAAACCCATCCCAAGGTGGTTCCTTGGGAGGAAGAGGAGCCAAAGGGGTCGGCAGAGAGCCCAGGGCTGGGAATACATGAACGGACCCCTCAGATCGCCTCCTGTTGCAGCAAGCAGGGGTCACTGCACAGATCTGCCCTGATGTCACCTCACCTACTGCCATGGATCCATACGATTGGTGCTACACTCTGGCTTTGGAACAGTCTCTCAGGAAGCCCTTTGATGTGCCAAACCCCCTAGAGGTCTCACTCTTCCTGCAGGGTAAGACACACGGCTTCACTGCCTCCTGTGACTGGACCTCTGACGAAGCCAGACACGCTGGTCGGAGTGGCACGGTAAGGGGGTTGGGGAAGGGGTAAGGGGTTCCAGGGGGGGGTAGTAAAGTGACAGGGAGCAGGGAGGGTTGGATGGGGTGGAGGTTCGAGGGGGCAGGGGTTTGGGGGGCAGTTAGGGGACAGGCAGCAGTTGAATAGTCATGGGAGTCCCAGGGGGTTGTCAGGGGACAGGTAGGGGGTGGGGTCCTAGAGGGGAAGTTGGTGGGGGGGTCTCAGGAAGGGGGAAGTTGGGTACAAGGACCAGTGGGGCTTAGATAGGGGGTGGAGTCCTGCGGGGCAGTTGGGGCAGGGATCCCGGGAGGGGGTGATCAGGGGACAGGGAGCAGGGGGGTTGGATCGGTTGGGGTTTCTGTGGGAGGCAGTCGGAGGGAGTGGATGGGAGCAGGGTGGGGCTACCCTTTCCCCCTTTGACTATTAGGACTGGGAAAGAGCCCTTGAAAATCTGTCTCACTGGGATTAGTGACTCAGTACAAAGACCTGGGGCCTCATTCTTCATCTTTTGAAATCAATATAATTATTGCTAGTGATTTCAATTGAGGCAGGATTAGGACCTTAATTGTTTTATTTTATGTACTTATCTGGTCCCCACTATCTGTGTGCTTCACAATCTTTAATATATTTATCCTCACACACCCTTGTGAGGTAGGGCAGGGTTCTTATCCCCAATTTATAGATAGAGAACTGAGATACAGAGAGGCTAAGTGACTTGCCCAAACTCACAAAGGAAGTTTGTAGTGGACCAGAGAATTGAACCAGGAACCACTAAGGACCAGATTAGCCCCTTAACCGCTGGACCATGCTTCCTCCCAAAATAGACTTTTGCTTGACTTGTTAATAACTTGACACATGCACAAAGGATAAGGTTTTCAAAGGTGCCAAGTGATTAGAAGCACAAATGCCATTGAAAATCAACCGTTTGTGTCCCTTAATCACTTAGGTGACTTTGAAAATTCCACACATAGACATTTACAATTTGGTTGAAGTCATTAAGAGGGCACTTTTGCCCAAGTAGAGACTATAGTTATAAGTAACAAACAGAGTTACTATAACTGAAGTTGTTTGGATAAAGGAATGTTATAGAGAAGGGCTACTAGGATGGTGAGAGGAATGGAAAACCTATCTTATGAGAGGACACTCAAGGAGGTTGGCTTGTTTGGCCTAATCAAACACTAGATGGAAGAGGGCTCTGAGTTACTACAGAGAATTCTATTTCCAGGGGTCTGGCTGGTGAGTCTTGCCGACATGCCCAGGGTCCAATTGATCACTATATTTTTCCCCCAAGTCAGTCGCCAGAGACTCTGTGGGGGTTTCGCCTTCCTCTGCAGCATGGGGCACAGGTCACTTGCAGGCCAATTGTTCTCCCTGTCCACTGAAGGGAGGACAAGATATAATAGGCTTAATCTGCAGTAAGGAAGGTTTAGGTTATATATTAGGAAAATCTAACTATAAGAAAAATCTTTCTAACTGTAAGGATAGTTAATTAGTGGGAAAAGTTACCAAGGTTATGGAACTCCCATCACTGGAGGTTTTTAAGTACTGATTGGACAAATACCTGTTAGGGATGATGTAGGTATACTTGGTCCTGCCTCAACATGGGGGCATTTAAAATGAGACATATCAAAAGACTTCTTTTCTTATAATCAGCTATCTATGAATGACAAGAAATATACTGCATGAGACTCTAGAGCAAAAACATACTAACATTTCTTCCGTATATATTTTCAATAATTTTTTCAGAACTCCCAGCTTGCTGATAGGAATTAAGTGAAACTGACAGAAACAGCTGCATTTACAACAATAATTCTTCTTGGTTTACTTTTCTGAATACTTTTTTAGAATAGTTCAAAAGATCCCTATTCAAAACTATGGAAAAAATAGGCAACAGAAGCAAAAAATGCTTATGCAGTTTCATTACTCCCACATAGTGCATAATGCAAAGCCCTTTGAAGTCAACAGGAGCCTATAAAGAGGACTGTATAGAACACATCTTTTAAAAATACCAGAATATGAGCCCTATAGGATCTAGCCTAGTGTTAAAGGAATCAAAAGTGTAGGTTTACGTGTTGGCTGCAATGTGCAGAAGGTCCTGGATTGTAGTTGTGCTGCTGGTGCTGAGATGGGAAGGTTAGCTGTAAGCAACACAGAAACAGATGAGAAATGTCGAAGGTCTGTGGAATTTGTCCCTTTCTTCATGTGAATCCTTGTGCGCTACGGTTTTGTCAGGATTGCCCCAGCTTTCCTGCACCTCTCCTAGTGCAAAAGGCTGATACAGCTTTCAAAAGCTGAAGACTGGTGTACAATGTTTCCTCCTCTGCATATGTTTTTGCAGAAGAGTAGGAGATGACATGATGTTATTTGTAACGATGTAATAATTTGCTATGCAGCTACAGCATGAGGTCCTCCACCAGGGGTCGGCAACCTTTCCGAAGTGATGTGCCGAGTCTTCGTTTATTCACTCTAATTTAAGGTTTCGCGTGCCAGTAATACATTTTAACGTTTTTTAGAAGGTCTCTTTCTATAAGTCTATAATATATAACTAAACTATTGTTGTATGTAAAGTAAATAAGGCTTTTAAAATGTTTAAGAAGCTTCATTTAAAATTAAATTAAAATGCAGAGCCCCCCGGACCAGTGGCCAGGACCCGGGCAGTGTGAGTGCCACTGAAAATCAGCTCACGTGCTGCCTTCAGCACGCGTGCCATAGGTTGCCTACCCCTGCCCTACATAAACATTTTCTACCATGTAAGTGATTAATATACAGTAATCCCATTCCTAGTACAATCCTGGAAATCACCAGTCTCACAGACGATGAGATAAGCTCACCTTCTTATTTTACACTGAATTTCATACTAGGAGACAGTAAAGCTTCTCTGGGATCCATTTTGTTGTCATTTTTTAAAATGATGCTTTACATATCTATTAGTGAAGTGACCTTCCCAAGTTCCTGCGGGTGTATTCATGTTTGCAAATGATATAGATCTCCTATCTGTGAAACGCAGGATTAATGTCGCAGTCCCGTATCATTGAACCTGGGCATTGGTATAGTCTCATTATGGTTCCCTGGCAACAAAGCACCAAGGCACTCTCATGAATGTTAACAATTCTTATTCACATAACCTTCAATCACTTCCTTAGAATCTTGCAGAAATAAATGAGTGTATCAGTGTTATCTGCTCCTGGAATATCAGACTCAAACACAAATCTTTTTCTGTTCAGGGAGAGAATTATTACTATGGTTTTATCTAGGAGTATAGTTTCTATTTTTCCTCTATATACTTTTAGTGCCGGAATCATACCCTATTGCTTCATCTGAAAAAGATACAACAATAATCCCATTTTTTCCTCACATTGTCTAGAGCAAACCTGACTGTTGGTATCTGTTCTTAGCTTATAGGATGAATGTGTGCTAATGTGACTAACCTATTATTAGGCGTATAAATAAATATCTCTTTTAGAAGGGGAAAAAATTACCATTGCAATTTTTAAACATTTTAAACTATTTTTTTTCAATAATTTTACAGCTAGAAAAACAAAAAGAACAACAAAGGATAGTGTCATTAAAATGTTGCACTAGCTAGTACATATAAGCATTCTTCCTTTATGATTTTTATTAAAGTACTACCTAGAAGCTGCAACCAAAATGAAGGCCCCTTTCTACGAGGCACTGCACATACATGTAGTAAGAGAGAATGCCTCCCTTGAAGAACTTACAGGCTAAATAGACAAGACAGATAAAGGGTGGGAGGGGAAACAAAATTGGGGAGAGGTGAAGTGATTCTCCCAAGGTCACACAGCAGATCAGTGATAGAGCTGGGAACAGAACCCAGCTTAGTTCTTTATCCCTGGGACCACATGTCCAACGGCTCTGCCCACACAAGCTCCTCTGACCAGGACTGAAAGTGATCCTAAGATTATACACATTTAAAACCAACACATTAGAAATGGGCCTCACACACAGTGGATCAGTTCCTAAGCTGATGTAAATCAGCCTAGGTCCATTGAAATCTACAGCTTCACACCAGCTGAGGCTCTCTCCCAATATTTGGAGAGACATTTTGATCCAGACCTAAACTTCCCCAAAGTCAGGGCCGGCGCAACCCATTAGGCGACCTAGGCAGTCGCCTAGGGCGCTAACATTTGGGGGGCAGCGACTGCGGCGGCCGGATCTTTGGCCGCCCCGGTCATCGGCGGTATTTCAGGAGCGGGACCCTCCGCCGCCTCTGTCGGGGGCGGTATTTCGGGGGCGGGACCTTCCGCCGCCTAGGGCAGCAAAAAAGCTGGCGGCACTCCTGCCCAAAGTTCAGGGTATTCGGATCCAAGCTTTCGTTCAGCCCATTGTAGAGAAGGTGATCAGTTATCTCGTTTAAATCTGGACCCCAACTTTACAGAACAGGGGTGTTCAGTTCCTGTATTTAGGTTTAAATCTCCGCAGGGGAGGAAGCTTTGAATTTTTAGACAGAGGACACCTAGTAGAAATGGTACTTACAAAGCATAATAATGTATCTATAAATATACTTCTGACCACAAAAATTCCCCATCCCAGTAAGCACTAAATAATATCTCAGAAGGCAGTCACAGCAGAGAAGCCAAGGACTGAATGGAGATGGAGAAACTCATACTCCCTGCAGTGAAACTGGTTGACAAGATGTGGTAGGGAAGCTTGCCTTGTCACCGCCTTTGCTGAATCTGCTGTGTAGGGGGTGTAAACAAAAACACTTAACGTTAATAAAGAAACCATTGTTTGTAGTGGGCTGTGGATCGAGCCCTACATAAACTGAGGACTTCTGTCACTAGGCCTTGATTCTGCAAATACTTGTGTATGTGTGACTGTAAGCACAAGAGTAGTCCTGTTGACTTCAATGTAAAGTTAAGCATATGCCTAAGTGTTTTCAGAATGGGCCTACATCATGTAAGGTAAATGCCTCTAAATTCCCCAACCTATCCAGCTCCCCATGTTAGTTTTAATTCTTTTTAATTTAAATAATACTTAGCTCTTATATATTCAGTGTATTTGTAGCCATGTCAGTCCCAGGATATTACAGAGGCAAGGTGGGTTAGGCAATATCTTTTATTGGACCAACTTCTGTTGCTCAGAGAGAGAAGCTTTTGAGGCACATTTTGAAGCTTATGCTCAAATAAATCTGTTAGTCTTCAAGGTGCCACCGGACTCCTCGTTGTTTTTGTGGATACAGACTAACTTGGCTACCCCTCTGATATGAGGCACATTGTCTCTCTAGCTCTTATGTAGCACTTTTCACCTGAAGAACTCAGAGCACTTCATAAGAGGGTAAACAATATCTTGATTTTATACCGTGTCACTTTATGACTCTGTTAGAGAAAAGATCCTGGGGGAAAACATCCTAGAAAATTGACCTGTGAATAAAAGCCTCAAAATGCTCTTAAGGTATGAATATATGACCCTGCAACTTCACACACTCCTGTCTCTCTTGGGGTTCTGTTCCATTATGGCAGCCTATTTTAGCTGTTTGGAACAATGTCCCATGCAACTAGCGTCTCATTAAATTCCATTGTTGGTAGTTATGCAGGCATGCAAAGCCCTGGCAGGTGGGCCACGCTACCCATAGCAAAGGTTTCAGTATTCGAAGACTACAATGAGAATTTCAATCACAATACAACATGGCCAAGGTAACCTGACATTTCATCACAGCTTTCATCAGGATCACCAGCAAGATTGCACCTGCAAATGCTTTCATACATCCCTCAGCCCAAGGAACAACTCATGGCTCTAACAGGAGAGCGTACAAACCCACAGAGTACGAGCTGTGGTCCACCTCTTCAGAAACTCAGCACAGAAAGCCGAGATGGCAGGGTGGGCAAAAATGGCTTTATGCCACCATTGTGCCATCCAAATAATGGACTACTGTGGAGGCCAGAATGGCTCCTGGCATATGTTAGAGCAGCACTGGGGGTTTGCCCTTTGTTTTTGGCTCCTACTCTTCCCAGTATGCCCACTATGCTAGGGCCTGTGAGGAGGAGCAGCACAGGGCTTTTCCAGCTTCTTTGTGGCCCATATATACCATCAGAACAGCATATAGAGGTCAGAGAAGGCATACCAGAATCCAGCCTTAACATTCTGGCGTTTTCCCATTTGGCTTAATGCAAAGCTGCATTTGTGCCACTATATGGTGCAAAGGGGGCCAATATCAGGCGTCTTTAGCTCTCCTGAGCCTCCTGACATGATCTAAAAGTGTTTCCATTCGCTAGCACTCCTCTGTCTTCTTGGATCTAGAGGACACCCCAGATAATAATAATATTAAAATACATATGCCTGGGGTCTTTGCAATATAAGGGCAGGAGAAAGGGAAAAACAGCTCTGGAGTGCCCCTCTCTTTCCTGTTGAGACGCTAGGTAAGGTTTCAATTATGGTTTAATGAATACTCCTCTGTATTAACCCTTTCCAAACTGGCTTTTGCATCCCAGTTTTCTGGTAACTCTGTCACATGCCGATTCAGAGAAGATACACTGTGATTCTGGCTCCAAGCAGAACCAGTTTCTCCATTAAGAATGGCTACCTGGGTTTGCATTGATGCTGTAAATATTGATAGTGTGCTTTACTGTCATAAGACCAATTTCTGTTTAGCTTGGAGAAGGAGCTGAACAAATTCTGGGATGAAACATCTTTCATGTTTAAGTTTCCAGTAGCTGGCCAGAGTCCTAAGAAACCCTTTGGATTGTAGCGATTTCCCCCCCGACACACACACATTGCTTGGATATAACTGTCCAGATAGCAAGAGACTGTGTGAGTAACGTGTTTCAATCCATTCAGCTGATATAAGAGGTTATTGGCCTCTTTAGGTAACATATAGCTTGGTCTGAGTTAGCCTAAAATGAGTTTAAGATGAATTCCCTGAAGAAATGGTTCCTGGCATGTGATCTCCCTGCTGAGTAGCATTTCTTAAAGTGATAGTATTCCAATCTGATTTCCCCACGGGCTGTGGTTATTTAGCAGGGTTAATATGGGGACACTTCTTTCATTTAAGCAAGGATCATAAGGCATCACATTTCTCAAAGAATTTACTAAAGAGAAGGCAAGGAAGCATTTGACATAAAAACCAAGGGCCAGATTCTCCTTGCCCTGCATCTTGTGTAGTCATTTATACCCGTGCAAAGTGGGAGCAAAAGGCTACCAAATCAGAGCAGTAGCATTTTACAGCTACTTTGCACTGGTGACAATGACTGCATGGGGTGCATGTCAATGGAGAATCAAGTTCCAAGCATGTAGGAAGAGTATTCATTTTTTATCCCATTGACACGTCCACTTAGCTAAAGTCCATCTGTAGAAATTGGATTTTATCTGTTGTAGCAATGGTTTGAAATGGAAACCGTAATGTTCGCTCAGGTCTGTAGGGACAGGCAACAATGAAGATCTCAGGATTTTGTTGTTGTTTTTGTTGTAAAGGGTAAACTGAGGTGCATCATAATGGGGTAAAAATTAAAAAGTGATTGGTTTGGTATTTTCAAGACTGACTTCGTATTTAAATACTTGGCCAGTTTCCCAGCAATCCCAACTCTCAGAAAGTCACAATTCAGTTCTTGGTCTGTTCCTGGAGCAAAGAAACTATGAGCTGTCTCTTACTTCGAGGTATTAGTGAATTTACCATCTAGTCCTTTGACTGATGACTCTTGGGGTCAGGGACTGTCTTTACTATGTGTCTATACAGTGCCTAGCACAATGGAGCCCTGATCTTGGAATGAGCACAATGAGTGCTATTGTAAGACACATAATAAATAATATTGTCTAAGATCACCCATAGAAATCTCTCTATCATATCAAATGTTTTTTCAGCAACCAGATTTTAATTCTGGTGAGTCCTTAGCAGTGCTTTACAATACTGTAACTAGACCCTGAATATTAACAACTGATGATCTATCACTGATACAGCCACTATGGTCATTAATAATTAGAAAAGAAGTCTCCTACTTCAGATATGTAGCTAAAAGTTGTGCATATATTTTACAATCTAAACTTAAAAAGGAAATTGAACATATCCTCCAACATATCTTTTCCAGGCTTGTGGAAGACTGTGACAGATGCTATAATAAGATGGGCCAAGAAAGCATCACCCTCTAAGAAAATGATATAGGGTGGAAATAGGGACAAATACATCTTGGAACATTCAGAGATTTGTCCAAAAAACAAACCTCAAAGCGAAATCACAAGAACTGTCTAATGATAGAGAAAGGTCAACACTAGATTAGGCTCCCAAGGGAGGCTGTGGATTCCTCATAATTGGCGATTTTTAAGAACAAGTTAGACCAACACCTGTCAGGGATGGTCTGGGTATACTTGGTCCTATCTTAGCACAGTGGGCTGGAATAGATTACCTCTCAAGTTGTCCTCAAGCCCTACATTTCTATGGTGCTCCAGGATATACTGCATCCTTTAACAGAAAGAGTTAAAGAGACAATTGTAGCAGCAAAGGAAATTGCCTGTTCCTACTTCTTGCAGGAAGGGAACAAAATGTCCTTATCAGGGACTTAGTGTTAGGGAGAAAGTATCCTCCCTAGTTATTCTTCGAGATTCATTAACGAGCTACCTCTTCAACAGGTCAAGTGGGTAGTGAGTAGAAGTTCAACTAGCCTCCTGCACAGATAAGGATTGGAGCTGAAGAGTTAGCTGTAGGAAGGCTGGGAAAAGTCCTATTTAAAGAAGGTGAGTGTGATGGGATTCCCCGGGCACAACCTAAGACTGTCGTATTGCTGTGCTTCCTTAACTCTTTAGCCTGGGGTTGTCTCTCACAAAACTACGCCAGTGACAAGCAGCACAACCCCTCCAGGCACTGTGATCACTTAGGGTACGTCTACACTTACCCCCGGGTCCGGCGGCAGGCAATTAATGTTCTGGGATCAATTTATCACGTCTGGTCTAGACGCGATAAATCGATCCCGGATCGATCCCGGAAGTGCTCACCATCGACGCTGGTACTCCAGCTCGGCGAGAGGAGTATGCGGCATCGACGGGGGAGCCTCCCTGCAGCGTCTGGACCCGCGGTAAGTTCGGACTAAGGTACTTCGAATTCAGCTACGTTATTAACGTAGCTGAATTTGCATACCTTAGTCCGAAGTGGGGGGTTAGTGTGGACCAGGCCTTAGCCATCAGCATGCGGAGCCGCACACCCACTAAGTAGCTTGAATACTCCCTGAGCCATTCTTGAATCATGCAGAGAAAGGCACCAGCAAAGCATCCCAGCTCCCAGCCTTGCATGCCAGAAATATACCGTCTTACACTGCTCAAGATTCCCTTGGATAGTGCAAGCTCATTAATAAGTTTGCCACTTCTTCAAAGGAGAGTGGACATGCACCAGCCTTCATAATATGAGCTGAGATTCCACCAACACTTCAACCAAACACACACTGTTTTAGGTAAAATATAAAAGATTTATTACCTACAGAAAGCCAGATTTTAAGTGATTGTAAGTAGCAGGCAGAGAGATCAAAGTTGGTTACCTGGGAAATAAAAATAGAAGTACAGTCTAAATTCTAATTTTAACAGTCTAAGCAAGATTTGAATCAGGCAATCTCTCACCCTAACAGATGTTACAGGCAGCTCCCAGCTCCCCAATACACAGACTGGACTCCCTTTCAGCCTGGGACCAATCTTCCTACTTCAAAGTCTTTGTCTTCCAGGTGTTGAAATTGGGGGGCGGGGAGGAGAAGGAGAGGGCGGCGAAGCCAAGTGATTATACCACTGTTCCTCTTTTTTACATTCTTCCAGCTGCTAGAAAGATCCTTGCTGTGACATGGGTTAGGCTGCCCCATTGCATACGTGCCTTCTCTGGGAAGCCTCTGGGATAGTGGATTCTTCTTGATGGGCCATTAATGCCTGTCTGGGCAGAAATGGCTGCTCCTTTCTTGCAACTGAAAGGCAGCTCTGGGCACTCCCAACCTCATAACTTATTTCAGTAACACACAGAGCAGTACTTCATAACTTCCCATACAATTCTAAAGGATGTTAAGGTCAAGACTTTTAAAATGATACCTCACAAGGCATGTCCCTCACCCAGGTCTCTGTCTGATGGAGCTCCACTGTCTCTAGGGGGCACAGGCATGGATGGGAGAAGATGGTGCATGGGAATTGCTGCTCTCTGTGACACTTTCCTTGGCCCTGCTCCTGGATTTTAAGATGGGAGATGATATAGCTCAGAGCTGTATTACTTCTGTCTGGATGTTGTCTGTGGTGCTGTTCTACAGCCAGAGAGGGACTCAGTTAATGGATTAGGGTAGAGAGTCAGTCTATGGCCTACGCTAGCTGAGCCACTGTAAGCTCTCCTGCTGACATAGTGCTGTCCGCACCAATGCTTAAATTGGCATAAGTTATGTCGCTCAAAGGGGATGGCTAATTCACACCCCTGAGCAACATAACTTATGTAGACTTAAGCTGTCGTGTAGCCTTCGCCTCAGGAATAGTCTATGATAGCTACTGTCTCAGCATGGAACTTCACTGCAAAGCCCCCAAATCCACATAATTGCAACAAGTCATGGGTCTATAATGTGTGCAGCCCCACGCTTTTTAAGGAGAATTCCGTGAGGTGAGACTCATGATTTTCTTCCCCCTGAAAGGGATGATTGAGCCCTACATTTATATGTAAGGTGGTGTTAAAACATTGTCATGAAAGGCAGGGGCAAGGAGATGGGACATCCACTGTGAAGAACTATTTCCTATGGACTTGTGTGGTATGGTACAAATATTGCCTTATTCACATTTGTAACCAATGTATTAGAACTGGGAGATCCGCCAGCTTTTTGCTCCCTCGCATGCTAATTAGTAGCTTATGGCTGGTATTAAATATGGCACGTCGTGAACTATAAGTTCCTAAAAGGAAGCTCTCTCACATTCCCAGAGTCTCTTTCTCACGCCAGCCCAGCCTTGATATAACTAAGAGCAATGCCGGGATCAAGCTATGGAGCAATAAATAAGCTTGTTCATTACAAGTCTGGTGCTTAATCATTGTTACGCTTGGAACTAACTGTGGCAGTAAGCTGTTCTAGCAAGTTCTGTCTGGATTGAGGCTCTGCCAGCTCCCTGTGTGGATACTAATAAAGCTTTGAGTTGTTCGGATCGTCCCATTCTTTCAAACATTTATCGACTTAAGTCATAGTTTCAGTCACAGAATACACTGGGAAATTACAACAGCTCCGATGCTCAATCTGGCTGTAAATTTGCCATCCCTGGTGGACTCAAGATGGCTGTACCTTTTTTTTACTGCTTTTACAGCTAGACTGGCTGTGAGAAAAACCCTGGCACATGTTGTGCTGCCCTGTGTCTGCAGCCATGGCAGGAATCAACAGCCAGCTCTTCAGTGTTTATACAGTATGTCCATTTCCCATTCAGCCTCAGCATGGTGAAAACTCTCTCCCAGGATGCAGATATTGGTGTGATGCAACATGCCCCAAATCAAAGAAATACAAGTAAATTCACATCAGCTACAGCTTCCATCTTCTCTATGCCAGAATTCCATGCTGGAACACAACTCTGCATCTACGTTCACCTTCACTTCCTATAATATCCCAGAGGTGTAGCCACTACAGGTATGAGTTATAGCATACCACAACCAGAGATAAGAAAATAGATCCTGAGTGTATAAATCCTCAGATGCATGAAGTGAGACAAGACCTGGGTGTATAAATCCCCCCCCCACCTCCAAATAGTGAGATGAGAACAGAGTTCAAGTCCCCAGCCCCACAAGGCAAGATGGGAACTGTTCCTTGGGAGTATATACCCTCAGCCCCATGTGACACAGACATATAAATATGCAAATAAAGCTGAAGTAATGTTTACTTTTATAAATAACACATTTATTTTATTGTTGTCCATTCCCGCTTTCACCTGAAGGAGGGTGAGCTCTAGACAAGCACTTAAGTAATTTTAAATTACCATTATGTTTCATATTCTTCAGTCTTCTGAGATCATTCTAAAGTTTCTCTCTTTCAGCACAAGAGCTTTCAAGACACCCCGCTGACAGCTACTAGACAGAGAGATGCCAAGGAAGGTAACCTAGTGGCCGATTTGGGAATGGATGGAAGAAGGGCTTAGATTATAATAAGGGGTTCAATCCTGCTCCTGTATAAGTCAGTAGGAAAATGGCCATTGATTCCAGTGGCGTAATTTTGAACACATTAGGTGAGATAGGGCTATAACTTGCTCCATGCATTTGTGTACAAATTAAAGCCATGCAATACCTTTCAGCCATGACCCCAAATCAGATTAAATTTAATATTGAAGGGAAATATTGCAAATAGAGTTAGTTGAAATTTTTCAATAAAAAGTAATTTCAACAAAAAATGGCTTTTCTTCATCAATGAAAATTTTTGTTGAAAAAATATATTTTGATGAAATTTTCAGGGTCTTTATTAGAAAACCCTAAATTTTGTCCCAAAATGATTTTCAAAACTTGAATTTTTATCATGCTTTTTATTGACAAAAATAGATTTTAAAAACCCAAAATTGTTTGGCTGTTCAGTTTCAGGCAGGGCCGCCAAGAGCGAGTTCAGGCCCCAGTAAAAAAAATTTTCGGGCCCCCCATCAAGGGAGGACCGGCTAAACAGGGATGACAAGGGGGGGAGCCAGGCCCTGGGCCCCCTTCCAGACCGCGGGGCCTCAGTAATTTGTACCAGCTTCTCCCCCACACCACCACCTCTCTTGTCAGCCCTGGTTTCAGGTTTTGGTCAAAAAAAGTGAAAACATTTATGGGAAATTTGACAAGGATTTTTTTTTCCAAAATGTACTGCAAAAAATAATTGATATTTTTTGACCAGCTTTTTCCCCAGCAGGTCTCCCTCAGCTGCTTTCTGTGCCTTACCAGCCCAGGGGAAACCCCCCTACTGTCTGCCAGCTGGGTCATTTGCATTCTCACAGACAACAGCTGCCTCAGTAGAATCTACATCCTGTCTTAAAGAGACAGTTAATTTCTACAGGCATGTCAAGACCAGTGTCTTGAAAAACTAGGACGTGGTTTGGGGTAACCTATCACCCCTTTCTCTGTCCCCAAGAGGTCAGCTCTGTGCCCGTTCCCCTCTAGAAGGTCAGTTACACAGTTCCCTCTCTGAACCTGAGTTACAGTCTGTGTGCCTGAGTGCACAGATGCCGAATCAGCCACTCTGTCCTGGGCATCCGCTCCTAAGTGACCAGTAGGGAAACATTAATGTACTCCCATATTCTTTCCCCATTTTCCTTCTCTGGATCCCTTCTAGAACACCTCTGTATGCTCTCAAGAGTGGGATCTATCCCCTGTTCAGCTGCATAGGGCTCACAGCTAACAGCCTGGACAGTTTTCTCAGTGACAAGCTCTAGAGGGGTGCACTCATCTTTCATGAGCATCCCCTGGTTGAGTGTGTGCACACCTGCAGTTTTTTTTCCTCAGTTTCCTCCACTCACTGTGCCCTCTGCCAGGCACTGTCCTTGTCAGGCAGGTGATCAGTGAGTCACTCCATCCATGTGATATGTGAAACAAACACACACCTTCCCGGATACACAATCCAAAATGTCCCCAATGTCCTGCAGCCCTCCCTGGGCTCAGTCTTCTAAAACAGTCCAACGGGGCCCCTCACAGTACCCTCACTTGGTCCAACTAGGTTGCTAGGCTCCTATTCTGGAATTGAGCAGCATCCAAAGGGCTTCTTCCTTGGAAGTTCCTTATCTCTACTTAAGTCCTCAGTGACCCCAACCTCTCTGCTGAGCCACCCTTCTTGGACTCAGTTTGCTGACCACAGCCCTCCACTGAGTGAGTCCCAGTGCAGCCCCCTCCCCTAGGATGCCACAGTTTGAATTCCCTTCCTTAGGACATAGCCTCTTCCCCCAGTGACTGGTGGGGAGGAACCTAGTCTCTCTCATTGCTCCAGACCCCAACCCAGGGACCCTTTAAGTATAGCAGCCTTATGCTGCATCCTTTTATTAATTGCTTCTTTATCTTTCCCTGGGCCACTTCCCCATAGCCCATTTTAGTTGAGTCCCAGCAGCCAGCCAGAAGCACCTTCCTTGCTCCCCACCAGTAACTACCTACTTTGGCTATTGCAGCCCCCCCACAGCTAGCCAGGAACACCTCTTGCTCCCCCAGTCCCTGCTAGCAGACTGATCTCATGCTAGCCCTCAGCTCCTTTTATATGGCCTGCTGGGCCCTGATTGGCCAATTACTGTAGTCTCTCTCATTGTCTGTGTCCCCTTTGGCCAGTCTAGCACGCTTGGAGGACCGCTCCTCTACTTCTCTTTTCTGGGGCGGAGTGTGGCAGGGCCATGAGGTCTCCAGAAGGGGGCCTCTGGGCCCATCCCATCCCATCACACAGGCATTACATCCTCTTCCCTTCCTGCCTTCAGCTGCAGTTTAGGATCAAGTCCTAGGAACCCCCACCCCGGCCCAAACACACACACCTGGGAGCATATGGCTTCCCTCTGCTGCAGAGGAATCAAAGAGACTTTCTCCCTTTCTTTCAGCAGTTCCTGAGACTTTACCCTTTTCCTCTGGGTTCCCAGCATAGTATTCCTTCTTGCTGCAGGAACACACCTTAACAGCCTGAACTACACAGAAAAAATCATTTCCAATAAGCATTTCAACTGGGATGCTTTCCATCATCCCCACAATCTAAATACTTTCCAAATGTTTCCGTGCCACATGAATTCCAGCTAATTGCACAGGGAAGCTGGTTCCACCCACAACCTCTGTCATTTGGCCAGGTAATATGCTGCCATTTGGGACCACACTCTGATTAACCAGAGAAATCTGTGCCCCTGTATCCTTCCACACCAGGTACTCTCTACCATTAATTTTGACAACCTTGACGTTTCTCCATGTCTGGTTCTGCAGAGTCTAATCTCACAAAACCAATATGATAAATCTCAGACACCTGAGAGGCTTCTGGGCTGAAGACAGCAGCATTAACATGAGCTATTTGTTGCCTGCTTCCTCCCAGGACAGGGCATTTATTCCTCAGGTGATCAATGGAATTACAGTGATAGCACCTTTTGGGCTCTTGTTTTCACAGGAGATTTGGGATGGGAATTAATGAAATGGTTTGTGGGAGGTGAGTGCCCAGCCTCCAAGCCACCCTCCTTTGTTTCAGGGGTAAAATGGGAACCCTGCTTCCCACAAGGTTTAAATCTCTTTCTGTGGTTTACTTTCAGTACATGCCTGGGTCTGCTCAAAGGTACAGCTAGAGATGCCATCTCATCCACAGTTTTTACATTTTTGTCCCATAGGCACTGTTTGACATCATCTTTACATAAGAACATAAGAATGGCCATACTGGGTCAGACCAAAGGTGCATCTAGCCCAGTATCTTGTCTTCTGACAGTGGCCAATGCCAGGTGCCCCAGAGGGAGTGAACCTAACAGGTAATGATCAAGTAATCTCTCTCTTGCCATCCATCTCCACCCTCTGACAGAGTCTAGGGACATCATTCCTTACCCATCCTGGCTAATAGCCATTAATGGACTTAACCTCCATGGATTTATCCAGTTCTCTTTTAAACACTGTGATAGCCTTCACAACCTCCTCAGGAGTTCCACAAGTTGACTGTGCGCTGTGTGAAGAAGAACTTCCTTTTATTTGTTTTAAACCTGCTGCCTATTAATTTCATTTGGTGACCCCTAGTTCTTGTATTATGGGAATAAGTAAATAACTTTTCCTTATCTACTTTCTCCACATCACTCATGATTTTATATACCTCTATCATATCCCCCCTTAGTCTCTTCTTTTCCAAGCTGAAAAGTCCTAGCTTCTTTAATCTCTCCTCATATGGGACCCATTCCAAACCCCTAAACATTTTAGTTGCCCTTCTTTGAACCTTTTCTAGTGCCAGTATATCTTTTTTGAGATGAGGAGACCACATCTGTACGCAGTATTCAAGATGTGGGCGTACCATCCATTTATACAAGGGCAATAATATAGTCTCCGTCTTATTCTCTTTTTAATGATTCCTAACATCCTGTTTCCTTTTTTGACCGCCTCTGCACACTGCTTGGACATCTTCAGAGAACTATCCAGGATGACTCCAAGATCTTTTTCCTGATTTGTTGTAGCTAAATTTGCCCCCACCATATTGTATGTATAGTTGGGGTTATTTTTTCCAATGTGCATTACTTTACATTTAGCCACATTAAATTTCATTTGCCATTTTGTTGCCCAATCACTACATAGGCTTAGGAAATGCTCCTGAGCAACAAAGACAAACATTTGTTCAAAACTTTCAACTCCTTTTCCCCTCAAATTTTTCATCCTGTTTTCATGCACCTGACAAAGTGGGCATTCACCCACGAAAGCTTATGCTCCAATGCGTCTGTTAGTCTATAAGGTGCCACAGGACTCCTTGTTGCTTTTTACAGATCCAGACTAACACGGCTACCCCTCTGATACCTGGTGGGAAAATGTGTCTGACCAAAAAAGCAAACACTCTTAACTGAGACAGCACAAATCATAACCCTTTAGGAAAGCGAGGTGAGGGGGAAGGAAGGTCCCAGTACTGGGAGTGGGGAATGCAGGGTAATCCCAAGAGGGGAGAGAGCTCCACAGAGAGCCAGCCAATATACAGAATCCCTCTACATCCTTACCTCACCAGACCCTGGAGTACCAAAGCCCCAAAGATCTGATTGGATTGAGAACCCATACTGAAGGGAAAGAAAAGCCAGTAACTGAACACCTGCTAAGGTTCACGAAGGAGTAGAAAGACACAATGGGTATTGAACAAACCTGACTGTCTATACAGAAGACGTGGTATGATAAAAATACTTGTAAATGCCTACCCAGGATAAAGGGTTTGGTGTTACGTTAAACTCATGATAAAATGTTTTTTATGCTAATGGTAAACCTGATGAAAAATTTGGTACTGATGCTAGGAAAAGGAGCAATATGCATGATTTTAGGCATGGGTAGCGGGTGAACTGTGGGCTCGGGAGGCTAGCCCAGGGCCTGCCCCTTCTGCTCGAGGCCTCACCCCCTCCTGCCTCTTTTCCCCCACCCGAGCCCTAAGCATGCTCCCCACCTGGCTCTGGGCAGTACTTCATAACTTCGGACAGAGACCTGGGAACAGTTGCAGGACTGGGGGCTAGAACTGACATGTATCAACATACTTCTCTTGGCTCATAAATGGGATCCCAGCTAACATGCAAGATAAAAAAAAGAGAGAGAGAGAGATGGAGTGGCATGCACAAGTGATGAACATGAAAGGAAAAACACAAAAAGTCAGACAGGCAATTTCCTGTAAATAGAGGGTGAGCCTTGATTTCATTGTAATAAATTTGTTATATTTTATTTTAGTATTAGAATTAAGTTACCAAAATAATGTAAGACATAATTTACAATGTCCTTAGTGTTCTGTGGCACTGGGGGTTGCCTAATAAAACTGAAGAAAATTAACCCCAACAGGTTGAAAATGGTGAGAGGAATGAATGTATTCTACACAGCAGTAAATCAAACTGGTGTTCTGCTAACATTCCCAATGAGAAGTTACAAGAGGGACAGATGGCACGGTCATTAATCAATAATAATAAAAAATGGGAAGCCCAAACATCCAGAACTAATTTGGAGCTATCTGTATGAAACCATAAGTGTTACCAGGTTTCATCCTATTTAATATGTTAGGACACAAAAACTACTAAATGATCAGTAATTACCATAGTGATAAACATACCAAATGTGACGAATTCTCTATTCTACTGTAATGCACTGTTACAGTGTCATTTATATAGGGCAGTTGGTAGCAGCACATGGTAAAAATCATGGGACTTACATGATTGGAGATGCTGAGAACACTCATCTGAAGATAAAGGCCCTCCTTCAAAATCAAAGGAAGGAAAAAGTGACTTGTAGAAAACATGGTGATCACAGGGAAAACAGGGCAAGGAATTAGCAAAAGGCTAAATAAAAACAATACTTCTGTACTGTTAGGTGAGGGTCCTTCTGAGTTTAAAGGAGTGTTTGGGTTCTGAGGTGAGTCTGGTTCATCAAAGTTTCTAGAAGAGAATAAAAATGGTAAATAAAAGGTGAAAATGTGGTCTTCTCCTTAGCCTACTGCTCAGGAATTCTGCTTCCACCCCATCCCTCTGTGCTAGCAGCAGCTTCCCTGAAAAATGGCACAGGCGAGGTTGGCTGGAGTACTGACAAGGGCATTTGGGATGGATAGGAAGTGAGAGCACTGGAAAAGAAACAGAGGCAACATTGCAGATGTGGGTGATGTTACACACTGCTTCAGTCGGGATGAGGTAGGATCTGACAAAGTGTTAAGGCAAGAGTGATATGAAACAAATAACTTAAGTAAATAAATATCTAATATGGGAACGTGCAAGAAGGGTTAGCACCTAGCTCTGTAATGAGTTGGGCTAACTGGGGAAGACAATAGTTGCCTTTGAACTGATTGGCTATTTAGAGCAGCCACTAACCCATGGACCAAATTCAGACCCTTAACATCTGACCCTGGTTTAAAATGGAGGGTTGTTGATATCTGAATTCAGGAAGGGTTCATTTTGTTTTGCAAATTAGTCAAGGCCACATGAGGGTGGTCACTGAGTGACAGCCTTGGAAAGAGCTTAACAGTGGATGTGTTTGAGGCTGGTTTCATGCAACTAGTATCTTTTTTACACCATTGGTGTTTTACTTCCTATCTCCCACCATTGGTGTAGCACCAATGCAGCTGCACTGGTGGGAGGGATAGCGTGGACCAGCTGTTGTCATTTTGCCCCTTGCCCCTTCCAGCCGTAAGAATTTCAGTGGACAGTCTCAACTAATGCTCCCAGTGTTGCTGTTGCTGCTGCTGGTGGGTTGCAAAGGGGGGGAATTTTAACAAAAAGTCTAGTGTAGACAAGGCCATAAAGCTGTGGAAGCAATGGCTGTGTAAAAGCAGAAGTGATGGGGACATAGGTGGCCTGAGAGCTTGAAGGAAGATCCCCTGACATTCTCTTAAAATATTTCCTCTGTTTTTATACTGCACACATTGAGAGCAAAGAAATAAAATCCTTGCCAGATTTTGTGGTCTATTTTTCAGCTCCAAGCACATGTTAATAAACCCCAGGCAGCAAGAGGAGAGGGGTAGAAAAATGGAAACTGTGTGGTGTGGTGGTTGGAGCAATTTTTTTAGGATGTAATTCAGGGCTAGCGCCAGGCTCTCCACACCACTTACAGGCTGCACTGGTGTCCACAGGTGGCAAAGGTCTCCACACTGCTTACCCCTATGGTAGGATGTTGAATGGCAAGGGAAGGGCTACAGATCCAACTTTACATAGATCCAGAGAGACTGTGGTTCATAACTGGTCCGGGGCGGGGGGGGACGACACCACTATTTCAGCTTATAGGCTGGTATATCTGCGGCGGGAAAGGAAAGGGAAGGCACAGCACAGCCACCCATTCCTTGGCTCTGGATTGTGGGCCTGTGTGTGTGTGTGAATTCATCACCCCAAGCATTCTGCCCACTAGCTGTACAGAACTCACTGTGCAGGTTTGATGCAGACTGGATGGACATAATCCTTAGATTCTGGTTAAAAGTGTATAAACAGGCAGAGGTTAAAATAAAGAAGAACTAGAAATGGGCAATATTTTGAAAAAAAAATGTTTTTAAATGATTTGGAACAATTAAGCATATTCTTGGACTATATAACTGGCTAATCTAATTACTGTTGCCCTTATTGTCCCTCCCTCCCCGCCCCCAATTGTTTGCTAGAGTCACTTGTTACATCTTGTTTTTTGTTCTGCACAAAGCTCAAAGTTGCCCTAATTGGGAACGTTGGGCATTACAGTCATCATAACTGATTGATAACTGAAATTGAAGAGATGAAGATGCAGGAAACATGTTCCTTCATTACTGCAGTCAAATGGGTTTTGCCAAACTAGCTATTTGTGTGACCCTTTTGAGACCTACTTCTTTAAGATTTCAGCACAGTTGATAAAACACAGAGATGAAAAGTACTTATTTCACAGTTTATGCTAGATAAAACTAATTAACTATAAATGTCAAGTAGCCACAATTTAATTAATTCTGGTTCATTTACCCACCATAATTAGATTTTTTTTAAACAATGCAACTTTGTTTTCTAAAAGTATATCTAAAAAAGCATAAAATGCTGTACAGTTTTTCATATAAGAGGACCAGGGGAGGCATGACATGGTGGGGAAAAACAGGCAAACAGCAGTAATTTTGATCATGACAGAATTATTTAGTTCTGAAATAATATAAACATTGCTTCTGATTGTACTCTCTCTCACAATGGTGCAACTCCACTGACTGATTTACTGTGGCGTAACTGAGAGCAGTCTCAAGGCATTGTATTTGTAAGAAATTATTAAAAATATGAATTAATGGTAAATACTGAAACTTCAGATGAGTATGATATTTAAGCTGATTACTAATACATTTAAGTATCTTTTAGTAATTATCTGACAGCCTCCATTATAAAGGGTTTCAATATTATTTTCCATCACATTCTGTAGTTTTGTTTGCCTTTTTAACTGCTGCTGCACATTTAGCAAAGGTTTTCTTTGTGCTGCTCACAGTATCACCTGGGTCTTCTTCCTGCGTGGTTACAGTTAATCTGTATAGGTGGTTCAAATGATTCCTTCCAAATGCCTTGCATTTGTCAACAGTGAATTTCATCTGCCATCGTGCTGCCCGTTCTGAGCTTTTGAACAATAATCTGTAAATCACTGCCAGAGCTGGCTCTAGGTTTTTTGCCACCCCAGGCAAAAAAATTTTTGGCTGTCCCCCAACCCCAGCCCTGGGCTCCCCTCGCACTCCCCTGCCACCCCAGCTCTGGGATCTCCCCCCCACCACACCCACACCCCCTGCTGCCCCAACTCTGGGCTCTCCTCCCCCACCCCACCTGCACTCCCTGCTGCCCCAGCCCTGGGCTTCCGCCCGCTCCCCCTTCGCCTCCAGCCGGTCCGGCGCTGGCAGGGTCGGGGTAAGCAGTGGGGTCCCGGGCCGCACCTCAGCCCAGGGTCCCTCCAGCCGGGGCTCCCACCTCCAGGACCCGGGAGGGCAGAGCCGGGGGACTGCCTGGCAGGGCTGAGGAGCCAGGGCAGGGCAGCCCCTGAGGGAGCGGAGCCCCGGAGAGCGGGATGCGGGTCCCGCACGGCAGCGCCCCAGGCACCGGTCCCCACTATGGCCTCGCTGCTGCTGCTCCTCCTGGCCACCCTGCCGCAGCCCCTGGGTGGCTCAGCCGCTTCGCCCAGCCCCGGCTGAGGCGCTGGGGGGCAGCTGCCCTGCGGCACCCACAGGCGGCTCCGTGCGCCCCGCGGGGCAGCCCCCAGCCTGAGTGTCCCGCGCTCAGAGCCCGCCCAGCCATAAGGTGCGGGTGCTGCTCCCCAACGCCAACCGCAGTGGCCCCAGGGCGCCCCCCGTGCAGGACTCACTGCTGCTGCCAGGGCCGGCTCTAGGCTTTTGCCGGCCCCAAGTGCAAAAAGAATAAAAAAAAAAAAGCTGGCTGGAATGCCGCCCCTGAAAATGTGCCACCCCAAGCACGTGCTTGGTTTGCTGGTGCCTGGAGCCAGCCCTGATCACTGCTTTGCCCATCCTTGCAATTTACACTCCCAGACAGTATTCTGTGTAACAATCACTGATTTACAGGGCACTCCATTTTTCTTTTTGCACCAGCAGGTTGAATATAAATCATTAGGGTGTCCAACTTTCAAGGGACCTTTTCTGTCTGTAATTCTAGGTTTCATGCATATTAAATATGTCTAGGTATAAAATTAAAGTGCCTGCACAAAGTGTTGATAGATAGATAGATCTGCTGAGGGATTTTTATAGTATTCATTTTTATTTTAACTTGAAAGGTTCAATACTCAACTATTGAAGATGGATGGGGAAATGTTGTCATGTTATCCTACCTCTCTTCATACCTCAGAGCAGATCAGACCAAATGTGGGACCAAAATAAAAAACATACTAAAGATGACTGCAGCAGGAAACACCAGTCCATCAATGCACTTAAACACATACTTTAAGCATGTGAGTAGTCCCCTAGGTAAAATGGAAATAATTTCATACTGATAAATAAGGGGATCCTCCATTTTTTATGTGCATAATTCTACGTTAATGCGACCACATTGTAGTGATGAAAAGTAGGATATCCCACTACATGTGGGTGCAACAAAAGAACAGTGGCAGAGATTGAATGATGCTATGAAATGTCCACAGGTGAAATCTTCATTAAACACATCCTATGGTTATTGTTTTATTTCTTTCAGAGAAATACATTTAATTTAAAGAAGACAGAAGTAAAAATCCCAAAACCGACTTTATTGCAGATTTTATAACAAACAAACAAAATACCTGGTTTCTATAGTCTTGAATATTTGCAAAGGGCATGAAAAGGGCACAGAATAATGACTAACTATAGATGTCTAAGCATCTTATTCTCTCCTGCTTTGTTTCTCCAAGACTGTCTAACTCTCTCTTACAGAGGTACCTGTTCATTAAAATCTGGAAGTACATTTTCAGCACATTGTGTGGGTGATACATTGTGATTGATACATCTAGTTAAACAGTTTGAAACATTTACTTCTAGAACTCCTTGCAATAGTTAAAGCTTTACGGGACTCTTTTTAAATGAATGTTCTGGTGAGTATAAGAGCACTGTAAAGCTCTTTGTTTCAGGATTACGGAAACAAAACGTAATAAAAATAAATCTGAAAAAACTTGAGGAATGAATGTCACTCCTAATGAGCTGGCAAGCAGAATGTGAAATCCCATCTAAAGGGCAGGAAAGCCACAGCTTTGCTGTTTTATCTTCACTCAGATTCACGGTAGAATAAATCAACAGTGTATAAAGTGCCTCTGAGCAAGTCTGGGTGTGACATGCTGCACCCCAGGAATTATGAAAGCCATGAATTCTTCTTTACTTTGTGTTCCAGGTTGACTGAGATTCTGTTTGCTTATTTTAAACTGTTCAGAGGAGAGAAGTAAAAGTTTCTTTTATAGGTCATTTATAATGAGCTAACAGAGAAATATGCTTGGTTATGGGAACAATCAATTCAGCTCCAATGATTAAATTAGAAATAAGGTATTGGCAACTGTGTTACATAACTAGTAGTTATATGAACTGTGCTATTAATCAACACATAAAACAGTACATGTGCAGCATTGATGGAAAAAATTGTTTTACTGGGTTGTTCATTCTTGGATTTCGAAGTGTATTTTACCTCCAAACTACTTAGGCTAGGTCTATACTACCCGCCTGAATCGGCGGGTAGAAATCGACCTCTCGGGGATCGATTTATCGCATCCCGTCGGGACGCGACAATCGATCCCCGAATCGGCGCTCTTACTCCACCAGCGGAGGTGGTAGTAAGCACCGCCGACAGAAAGCCCCAGAAGTCGATTTTGCCGCCGTCCTCACAGCGGGGTAAGTCGGCTGCGATACGTCGAATTCAGCTACGCTATTCACGTAGCTGAATTTGCGTATCTTAAATCGATTCCCCCCTGTAGTGTAGATGTACCCTTATAGAACATTCAACACGGGGGAAGAAAACAAAGAGGCTTATTAAAAATCAAAAATACATACTGAAATTTGTGAGGGGCTGCTATCTGGCATTATTTCAATTTGTGCTTTGCCTATCTTGCATATGGCATCATATTGGCACACTGACTCATCACACAAAGCTATAAACAAATGGAGATCAGACTGTTCCATTCCACCAGTAAATAATAGCTAAGTCAAAAGTTGGGCTTTTTGTTTTTATATTCAACCCATTCCTTATCCTTTACATAGTGAGTTTATTAAAATCAACAAATCAGTTGTTTTACTTCTACCCAAGAAAACTCAAGGTAGGTTTTGAATTTGAAGTAAATACTACTTTTTGGAAAAGTAACAGGAAGCAGCAACTCTATTTACATAATGCTCACATATCCCTGGACAGAGAAGAGTTTCACAGTGGTTCTTTCCAAACATAGTCTTCAATTTTAACAACAAATGCCTTATGAATGATTTTTTCCCCATGGACTGCCTCTTGATATGTAACCAGATTAAACCCTTGCAACATAAATCCCTTCTGAAAAATACTTTCTAATAGCTCATTCATAGAAACTGATGCATTCCACCTGCAAAATTATTCCAGACTTTCAAAGCTAGAGAATCTCCTCTGGTTTTGTTCCTGACCTAACATTACCACAGGCATTTCAAAAGTAACTCTAAGAAACGTAAAAAACTGTTCAGAAAAACTGTATTTTCAATCTTTCCAAATAAAAACAAAGGTGGTTTATTAAATATTATTTGTCTATGGGCATTATCAAATGACTGCCTACATTCAGTTCCCCAGAGTTTCTTATGTCACATTTTAGTCCTTGTCACAAGGCAAGTGCACCCTCTTGGGGTAGGCTGTGTGTGTGTTAATTACTTCCCCATGGTCACGTCTTTATGACCACCTCTTGTCTTGGGGTAGAGAGGCCTAGTGGTAAAATATGGCCACTCTCTCTCAAGGTTGTGTGGTCCAATGGCCAGAGTCAAGGTGACGGCCCTTTCCCACAGGGCTGTGGGACCTAATGGCCTGAGTCAGTATGGCTCCCCCGTTCAGCCAGAGTGTATAGCCTAGTGGTCAGAGTCAGTGTGGCCACTTGACTCAGCGAGGCAGTATGGCCTAGTGGCAAGAGTCAGTAGGGCTGCCCTCTCTCTAAGGGATGCATGGCCCAATGGCCATAGTTAGTCTAACAGCCCACTTCTGTGGGGCTGTATGGCCTAGCCACCAGAGACAATATAACTTCCCAATTCAGGAGGGCTGTGCTATGCACCCTCTCTCAGGGCTGCATAGCCCAATGGCCAGAGTCAGTATAACTGCCCATTCCCATAGGGCTGCGTGGCCTAGAGGCCTGTCAGGGGAGTGAGATACTACCCCAGGGTGGATGGCAGCCAGGTAGGGGGAACCAGGCCCTCCCTGCTGCACCAGGTCCCAGCTCAGGCCCCTGTCTGGCAGGTATGCTCACCACAGGGGCAGCAAGAAATCCACCCAAAACACACTGACCCCACTCAGCACAATAACTAGTCCCCCTGAGCTACTTCCTACCGTGTTCCTGATGCAGCAATCCCAGCATCTCCAGGGTCTCTGGGCTCCTTGGTCAGTGGAGCTTCTAGCAGCTCCGTCACGTCTTGGGCATCCTCTGGAGTCTCAGCATCCCTGGCTTCCGCCATCAGGGGCTTCTTCCCTTCTCAAACTGGATCTCACAGGGTGCATCTTCCCTCTTCAGAGGTCTAACCCCAAATGAGCCAAGCTGCTCCCTTTTATACCCAGTCTCCATCCGGAGCATGCCCAGCAGGGCCACAAGGGCGTGGTGGCCTCCTTGGCCCAGAGGGTAGAGTTAACCCTCGCAGTACCAGTGCGGGGCAAATGTGCCCTGTCACAGTCCTCCATTGATGGATAATGGTAAATAACTTGTAGTAGTGTTTTTGTCTCCTGAAAATGCAACACTCTTACTCATGAAGGCCTCAATCCTGAAAACACTTATTTATATACTTAAAGTTTAGCACACGTGTAAATAATCATGTACTTAAACACATTAGTAAATGTTTTCAGGATCAGGGCCATCCAGAAAAAAACCTCTAAGTTGTTTACTATGTATATATGCCAAAAAATATTGGAGACAATTACACAGGCAGACTGAATTCCTTACCCCACTAAAGTCATTGTCAAAACTCCCACTGACTTCAAATGAGCCAAGATTTCACCCAATAGTTCATTATGGGACTAATCCAAAGACAACTGAAGTCAATGGGAATGTTTCTGTAAACTTCAATGGGCTTTGATCGTAATCTCTTAAATAAATGTACACAGGTAGGTCTGGATTCTCTGGTCTGCTAAAGCCACTTCATACTGTGCAAAGTGGCACTAAAGCAACAAGAGGCCAATGGAGAATTCTTTGTCTGCATGGGAACTTTCCACTGATGTCAAGTGAGTAGATGCAGCTATGTCTTCTCATATGCTTACTGGCTTCCTCATCACTGGTGTAATGCGAGAAAGGAGGTGTGTATAATTAATCACACCTTATGTTGGCTTTCTCCACAGGGTGAATTTCATCTGGAATGCTCAAACTGTCACTAGGTCTCTAGTTTAGGTAACATCTAGGCAGGGCCGGCTCTGGCTTTTTTGCCACCCCAGGCAAAAAAGCCTCCTGCCGCCCGCCCACCCTGAAATGCGGCAATGGAGGGTGCCGAGCCTGGGCCGCTCTCCACGACTGGCCGGAGCGCCGGGGGGAGGGCGGCGAGCCTGCCACGGCTCCGCTGGCGGCCGAAGCCCCGGGAGGAGGGCAGTGAGCCGGCCGGGGCTCCGCTCTCCCCGGCGGCCAGAGCGCCGCGGGGAGGGTGGCGAGCCCAGTCGCAGCCCCGCTCTCCCCGGCAGCCAGAGCGCCGCACCACACCGCCCCCCTCCAGGTGCCGCCCTAAGCCCAAGCTTGGTGGGCTGGTGCCTGGAGCCGGCCCTGCATCTAGGGTAAGATTATCTCCCAAAGTGAAGAGAACCTGGAATATTCAATAAAATAGTATCCGTTCTCCTTTCAATATATGCAAATCACCCTGTTAAAGTTAATGGTGGTTTTGTAGATGGTCCACATCAAGGGTAGGATAGATGTCTTTGGTGCATTGCATATAAGCTTTTAATTACAGTATAATGAGAAAAATAGATGGGCTGCAACAAGATATAAAGAACTAACTGAAAGTGATTTGTTTTTAAAAGAGAGAATTTTGTTGAGTTTTAAATTGCCAGCATAATCCAATCAACCCACAAGGAAGATAACATTTGGCTTTGCATACAGATTTCCACTGAGCCTGGTGAAGGTTGTAGGATTTGGCCAAAGTAGGAAAATCTGTAAGTGTTTTCTCCAGCGATGCAGATCTATTGCTGTTACCAATGGTGGAAGTTTCAGTATAAGAAGGTGGCCTTGTGCTGTCAGCACAATGCCTGCAGGAGCAAAGGGAAGCATGGTTTTTGTGCCATCCAGAGACTGGGTGCAGTATGCACTGTCTTGTCCCTGCCTGCTCAGTTGAGGAATTTAGTGCCAACAGTGTTGCTGGAGCTGAGCAGTCTTTTGACTAGCCCACAATTGTGACTAGCCCTTAGGCAGGTTCACGAGGAGGTGCCTTGTCACATCCATCCCTTGCACATTTCCATAGAGGTCAGTGGTGCCCTAAATGTGCATAACCAAGACTGCTTCCTCCCAGCAGTAGAACTAGCTTGGCTGGCCAGCTCCAAACGGTCAGATTCTCCTCTGGACTGAAATTGAGACGATCCACTATAGTCATTAAATAGGACACCTGTTCAGAGAAGTGGCAATTACAGTGCATCCTACATGTCAGTGTTATGAGATGGGTGAAACTGGCTACAGAAAACTGCCATCCAATGATGTCGAGGCAGGGGGCGAGTTATGATCACCGCTACTGATTGGCTAAGAAGCGTGCACAAGGTTAGTCTGTACTAAAACATCTCGCTACATCTGAAACCCTGTCCAACACTCGCCCCTCCCCTAATCACTTGTTTGTCTCATTCATGTGTTATGTCTTATTTATTTAGATTATTAGCCCTTTGGAGAAGGGACTGTCATTTACTATATCAGTAAAGTTGTAGTACAATGGGGCCCCACTGGCTGAGGGCTCTAGGTGCTACAACAATATAAATGATGAATAATGATAAATTGGAAGCTAAAGCTCCATGCTCCTGTTATAAGACTGAACAAAGTTCTCAGCTAGTTAACATCAAAAGCAACCTCCCTCACTAACACCTGCCTTCCTAATGATGGTATTCTCTACATACCCTGTAGGGAACCACCCCGGTGGCAGTCACTTCAAGAGCTGTTGGTTTGGGATTTGATTTTTTTTTTAATTCAATTTTTGGTTATTTGTGGTGGACAGTAGGACGGACAAGAGGGATAAGCTCGTGCCCAACACGAAAAACAAGAATGGTGTTAGAGGTTTTTTAATTTAACTGTGGGTGGTGAATTGTGGATAGAAGTGATTGGAGTCCATAGTGATGTCCCACTGCCCCCCAGAGCACCGAATCTCTCTGCAGAAGGGCAGTGTTGCCCATCCAATGTCTGTATTTCAGAAATTCCTCCTGTGCATCTGAGGACCTCATTGGAAGGAAGCAGTGCCATACAGGAATGTTATCCTCATAGGCAGCAGGTATCATAGGCTGGGGGAGGCTGTGCCTCCCCAAACAGCCTGGCATGGCCGCACACACCCTCTGCCCCCACACTCCTCCTGCAGTTCCCGGCACTCTGCCTGATCCACGCTGTCTGGGGCTGGACGGCCTGCCGCAGGGACTTGGGGTGGCTGGCACTGGGGCCGCGCTGCCCAGCACTGTGGGGCTGGGGATGCTGAAGTCATGCTGCCCAGCAGCCCAACGCTGATGGTGCTCTGGCCTCCTGCGGGAAAGGGAGGGAAAGGGGAGGTGAGGGGGCTAGCCCCTCCTATGGCCGGGTCACCACCTGCCCAGGGTTATTCTGCAGTCTTGTAGCTGCAGCCTATCCCTGTGTTGATGCACTCAGGCAAGGACAATATTTTGTAAGCATCTTGCTGTTTTTCTTTTTGAGGTGGGTGGGTGGGGAAATTCCCCCCTTTTATTTCTTGTTCCTGTATCAGGATAACCCTTCCTTCTAGGGAAGGAGGTCAGGATGTGGGTCCCCGCCAGAACCTATCAATAACAAACACTCCTGTGTTGGCTGCAGAAGGTTTCACAAGAGCACTGTAATGTGCTCCTTACTCACAAAGGACTGAGTGTGCTGGCCTCACATGGTGTCAAGTATCAGAGGGGTAGCCATGTTCGTCTGGATCTGTAAAAAGCAACAAAGAGTCCTGTGGCATCTTATAGACTAGCAGAGGTATTGGAGCATAAGCTTTCGTGGGTGAATACCCACTTTCACCCATGAAAGCTTATGCTCCAATACATCTGTTAGTCTATAAGGTGCCACAGGACTCTTCGTTGCTTTCTGGTCTCACAATGATTCTAGGCCCTACAAGCCTCAGAGTGTGGGATCAAGAGTGCGACTGTAACATGGATTCCCCATTTGACAGCACATTATGTTGCCTCCAGACTGGCCTTTGTTGGCTCCTTTGAAGCTGAAGTAAATATGTATCTATTTAAACGAGTACAGTGGTTGGCCAGCGGTGGTGCAGTGCACAGCAGGAGATAAGACTCACATATACAAGCTACCTTGATACTCATCTTCCCTGGGCCAGTGAAGATCAGGTATATTGTAAAAAAAATCATGGCTCTCACTTGACATTTGCAGACTATCAGTACTCACTCAGCCTGTGTTTTCTAATCCTTCCATTCATGAGTAAGCCCATTGTCAGTTTACTTCCTGGTTGAAAGATGCAGATTGTGTTTCTGTACCTACAGTTATAGTGTCAAAAATCCATTGCCTTCTCTTTCATTCAGGATAACTGCCGCTCCTTGTATTTTCCTGCCCACAATCTCCCCTGGAGACTTTGTAATAACTTAATTAGCACTTAGCTCAGACTGTAAATAGGTGTTCATGGTGAAGTATACAATACTCCATTATTTGTAAACAGAAAGATAAACACATCTTGCCTGAAAGAAACCTGTTTCTCACCTTTTGATGACTGGCCCCAAGTCACAGACATTAAGAACATAATTTTTATTATATACACATAACTCCTTACCTATTATCCATACACACATTCTGCAATGATTATGAGGACCAGTGTGACACAGGCTTTCAGTAGAAACATTCTTTGATGTTCTTTGGTAAACTAGTATGTAGATACCAGACCCAGGGGATCCCTGAAACCCTTATGCATCCCTGTGCCCTCTGCTTGTTGGCACCAAGAGGTCCCTGGGTCACAGAGAGATACTGGGGGAAGAGAGGGAATGGGGAAGGGAGGGGTTCTGGGCTGTGTTGCGGTGGCTGGGAATCACATGACCTACAGTGAATTCCTGCCCTGTCCCTGGAGCAAGCCTGGGGGGTTGCAGACCGAAGCTCTAGCCAGGCTTTGCCCCACACTTTGGTGCTAAGCAGATGCTGCATCTTCCCTCCAGCAGGCAGGCCTCAACCCTGGGTTAGTCATAGAATCCATCCAGGTCCCTGGAGTCAGACAGACTCTCCTTTCTGCCCTTGCTCTACATCTTGCCGCCGCATTCAGAGACACCCGGAGCCCGGCCAGTCCATGGCTGGGATGGGAGCCCTGGTTCTGGCAACGGAGGAGAGGGGGCCAGGCACGCCTCCTCCTCCTCCACCTGGAGTTGAGCAGGATGGCAATCAGCAGACAAGTGGCATGGGGTAGGAGCAGGTGAACTTTGGGTGGCCAGGGTTGCTAACTGGGTGGGCCGTGGCCAGCTCTGTGTCTATGCCCTCTGTGTAAGAGATGTCACCTTTAGAACTCTTAGCAACTCATAATGGGCCAAATTCTGTGCTACACGACTGCAACCCCATTGACTTCAATAGAATTATACTGATGTTTACTCATTCTTGAACCAGGCAATTAGCCAACATCTAGCGAGTTGTTTCTGTTAGGAGGAGAAATTGATAATAGAGTCAGGTATTTATTTGATGCAATATACACGAAGTTCTGTTTCCCTGAACACAATAGGAATCAAACAACTGGAAACAGTGTCTTTGCTCACAGCACCACCAACTCTTTCAACCACTAGGCCCAAAAGCTCTTTCTCTAGGCTTCTTCCAGGGCTGTGCTCCCAGCGGCTTGTTCAGGCTCTGTGTCTGTCTCTCTCCATCTTGATTCTCCACTCACCCAGACATACACCCTTATCTCCAGGCAACACTCAGCGAAAATCCCTCCTTCCAAGAAGTTAAAATTCCTAATGGCTTAGCTATGCCTTTGGCTTGGAGACCACTATTGCATCTTATGTTTAACCAGAATAAAGGGCACTTGTTACACTCATCAATTTATGGGGGGTTAATCCATTTAATCTATTACAGAAGGTTTCTAATTACCTTCATCCCTTTGGTGGCCAAATATCAGAAGGGATGTTCTGGTCCCCGCACAACTTTTAGACTTGCTCAGTGGAATCTTGTCACCTTTCTCCTCCCAGGCTGATTATCCTCACCTTCTCTCCCCCAGTGATAATGAGTTCTGCCAGGTTTTTCTGGAACAAAACCTCTGGAAGGTGTCTAAAGGAGACCTAATTAATAACCTACAGCAGACCATGAGCTCCCTACACAGCCTGCACCCAAGAAACCCCCAATTGCCAGGGAACTAGAATAGGAACAGTGAGTAGGGCATCCTTAGCAGAGGGACTTTACATCTGACAACACCTGACAAAAGCAGTGGGAAGGTGAGTGGAAAAAGAGCCAAGAGTAGTGGGGAGATAATGCAGAGATTCACAGAGAAACACTCAGGGCCAGATCCACGGCTGGTGTTAATTGGCATTGCTCCATTGGCTTCTGTGGAGCTATGCTGATTTACACCATCAGAGGATCTGGCCCCATGTGTTCGCTATTGTTATTCCCTTTTTTAGAAGGCATTAATGACCATGAAATACTGATTATACAGTATTCCCCCCCACACACACACACACACCCAAAAGAGAAAGAGTTATGGTTAAACGTGTGTTTCAATGGAGCCAAGCTAGTATTCCCCCCAAAATTACACTTTCTTTACAAAACCCTAACCTTAAAAAAAATCTCATCATTTCAAAGTCTAGAAATGGAATGATTAAGGGATCCAGCCAGTTTCCCACTGTTTCTCTCACCACCCAACACATACTGCTCATCCATCCTTAATGATGATCCTTGCTTTTGTCTGCCAAGGGCGCATGCTGTGGCATGTTCTGAAGGAGCAGAGAGACTTCAGCTGGACACGGCAGGAGTTAAAGAACACCTGTAGGTTCAGCTAGCCCCGCCCCGTTATCCCTGCAGCCAATGCCAGGCTTGAAGAAGGGAGCCTGGCTCATTCATGGGCTGCCTGGCAAAGAGGCAGGAGCTCTCTGTATGCCTGCCTGAAGGCACAGACCAGCAACCGGCCTGCCAACGCAGCCATTGGAGGCAACTAGTGGGACTCCCATTCGGCGGTCAAGGGCCCCTACCTCTGGCCCCCGGCCAGCCTGAAGGTGTGACCCTTGTGGGGGTGGGAGAGCTTGCTGACCTTGGTGAAGGGACTTCCCAGTCCTCAGTGTCAACCCAGGCCAGCCAGGCCCCCTCCCAGCCAGGAGAGGAGCTCCCCTCCATTATCCAAATTGAAGATCCTGACTCGCCTCTCTGATTTTGTGGAGGAGCAATGGGCTGATGATACCCTGAGTCAGGCATATGCCCAGGTGGCGGCAGTGAATGGAGAGACTGTCGAACCCCAACAAGCGGGACGGTTCCCACGCTTTGAGAGTCAAGGTGACCGTCTGTACCGCACAGAGAAAGACCAACCGACCAAAGAGGTCCAACATCAGTTCCTGGTGCCCCAATCGTACTGGAAGGAAGTTATGTGACTTGCTCATGCCATACCCGCGGCTGGGCACCTTGGAAGGGAAAAGATGCTAGCCCGGATTTTAGCCCGGTTCTTTTGGCCAGGAGTCTACTGAGATGTGGCAGACTTCTGTGCCTCATGCCCAGAGTGCCAGCTCACCGCACCTCGGCCAGCTGAGAGAGCCCCGTTGATCCCCCTCTCGCTTGTAAGTGTACCCCTTCAGTGAATTGTAGTCAATATATTTGGCCCGCTGGAGAACCAGGGAACCAGTCAGGGCCTTTCTGATTAGAAGCCAGGGCAGAGAGCTCTGGAGGACGGCAGATATTGGTTGGGTTAGAGCACATGCAGTGGGAGTATGCCAGCTGCTGCGCCATTTCATAGGGCTGCCTGCCCTGCAGGGGCAGCTCCAGGCACCAGCGCAGCAAGCGCAGGCAGTCTTCAGTGGCAATTCAGCGGCAGGTACGTCGAAGGCACGGGACCGTCAGATCGCCCGCAGAAACGCCGCCGAATCCACGTGACCAGGTCTGAGTGGGGTATAATGAGTTCTATACATGTACTGGAAATACG
>NC_048300.1:15113667-15115176 GCF_013100865.1 Trachemys scripta elegans
TCCTGGTTAAGTGGTGACTGGGCTTTTAAGGGGACCATGCTCCAGGTTCATGCCTTCCTGTCATCCTGGAGCAGCTGGGGAAGCAAGTCCTCATGGAGGGCCCTGCCCATATCCCTGTTCTCCAGGCTCCCTTGGGGACAGAGGAAATTAAGGGTCTATCTCTAGCTTCTATCCTCTAGCATCTCCTGCAGAGGCGCTGAGGGGAAAAAGAGAGTCCTGGCCCACGGGGCACTGGGAGCTGGCAGGAAAATGCTGATGGAGTCCCCTCTCCCTCTCCCTTCCACTAGAACTGAGCAGAATTCCCCAGGATGGGTCACCACGTGGCACTGCTGGCTCTGTTGATCATTGACTCAGCCAAGGACATCAGCCGGCAGGGCAGGGAAGGGGTTTACCGGCTCTACCAGCTGCTGCTGCACCAGAGGGAACCCAGCTGGGAAATGGCACCCGATATAAGAGTGAGACTGGGACCCCAGCCAATTTCTCTGACTGACCCTGGCTGGAGGATGAGTCTCTGTCTGTCTCTTTCTCTGTTCTATACCCCTCCCCTGCAATTCTGTTGGGCCAGGCACGCAGCGAGGACTCTGCCCACTGTGCAGCCACCAATGGGATTGGAAGGACACAAGCACTGCAACCACAATGACAAATGTGTGTGTGTCTCTCTTTCCCAGGGTTGAGCATCCATGAGGCCGAAGACCTGTGGTGCTGGGACCGGCACCAGGAAAGCAGACTCCTGGGCTACAGGAACACAGCCAGGGTGAGGGAGGTAAGGACACTCTGCCAGGGCATGAAACAGCTCAGGGAGTGGGGGTGGCTGAGTCCCCTGCAGTGGCTGGCTCCAGGGGCCACTAGATGGAGATGCCGTTCTAGCCCCAGGAGTTGGAGCCTGGCTCTGGGCAATCTGCTAATGCCTCTCATGTTGTTGGTTTTAGGTCTTTGGAAAATTCTTCTCGGAAGGGCAGAGAAGACTCTTCCTCCGGACGGCAGTGCTGGCCATCCACAACCCCCTGCTGCGTGTCCAGGGGCCACTCTAGGCACCAGCAAAGGAAGGACGTGCTTGGGAGCTGAGAACCAACAGGGGCCCCTGGGAGCTGTAGTTTGTTGGTTAGCTCCCTGCCTATAGAGCCAGCCCTGGAGCAGGGAAAGAACTACATTTCCCAGCATTCCCTTGGCCACTACCAACAGGAAAGAGGAGGAGGGAGTGAGGAAGCTGAAACCTCATGCTGTAGCCTGCTGTGAATGGAGAGCTGCGCTGTTAGTAGGGATTCCATATTTTAACATTCAAAAAATAGGACACTCCACGGGGAGGGAGGGTAGCACCACCCTGCCCCCATCCACTCCCTCCGACTGCCCCCCCACAGAAACCCCAACCCATCCAACCCCCCTGCTCCCTGTCCCCTGATCACCCCCTCCCGGGGTGCCCCAATTGCCACCACCTATCTAAGCCCCACTGGTCCTTGTACCCAACTTCCCCCTTCCTGAGACCCTGCCCAACTTCCCCTCTAGGACCCC
>NC_048300.1:15447947-15448209 GCF_013100865.1 Trachemys scripta elegans
GCTCGGGCCCTGGGGTGCCGGTCCCGGGCCAGCCCCCGGCCGAGCACCCCTGGCCCGGGCCCAGCACCGCCGGCCTGGCCCCGGCCCCCGGCCGAGCACCGCCGGCCCGGCACCGCCGGCCCCGGCCCCCGGCCCAGCACCCCCGGCCCTGGCCCGGCTCCTGGCCCCCAGCTCAGCACCGGCGGCCCGGCCCCTGGCTCAGCACCGGCGGCCCGGCCCCTGGCTCAGCACCGGCCCCCAGCCCGGCCCCCAGCTCAGCACC
>NC_048300.1:15448609-15506330 GCF_013100865.1 Trachemys scripta elegans
GGCCCCCGGCTCAGCACCGCCGGCCCAGCCCCCGGCCCCTGGCTCAGCACTGCCGGCCCGGCCCAGCCCCCGGCCCCCGGCTCAGCACCGCTGGGCCGGCCCCCAACCTGGCCCCGGCCCCCGGCCTGGCCCAGCACCGGCCCCCGGCCCAGCACCGCCGGGCCCGACCCGGCCCAGCACCCCCGGCCCCGCATGTCCCGATTTTCCCAGACATGTTCGCCTTTTTGGGATTTCCGCCCAGACGGGGATTTGAGGCCCAAAAAGCCGGACATGTCCGGGAAAATCCAGACGTATGGTAACCCTACTCTTGCTCTCATCTCCTCACACTCACACCACAAACTGAAGTGAGCTCCTTTTTAAAACCCAGGTGCCCTGATTAGCCTGCCTTAATTGATTCTAGCAGCTTCTTCTTAATTGGTGTCCTAATTAGCCTGCCTGCCTTAACTGGTTCTAGCAGGTTCCCGATTACTCTAGTGCAGCCCCTGCTCTGGTCACTCAGGTAACAGAAAACTACTCATCCAGTGACCAGTATATTTGCCTTCTACCAGACTCCTGTACCCCACTGGTCTGGGTCTCTCGCACAATATATAAGTAAGCATCTGACTGAGTGTGTATGGGGCCCTTTTCTGAAGAAAATCAAGCTGTTGTTTCTGTGTGTAACATGCTGTCAGTGCAGAAGCTTTACAAAAGCAGTGCTGAATTGTACGTACTGCTGTATGTCCTGATAGGGCCGCTGCACTTCAAGCAAGTCCTTTCAACTTCTAATGCAATAGGCTCTCGGTTCCATTGTTTTGAGTTGTTAACATTAGAAGTACCATCCATGAAGAAGCAAAAAAGTGAATTTGCAACACTTTCTGTATAACTGGAGGCAGCAATTCCAGGTTACTTACACACTTTGCAAAACTGACTCTACTTCTTTGTTGACTAGAGAAAATGACTCTGGTTTCTGGAAGAACTGGATTTCTTGCCATCAAGCCCAGGAACTGCTCCTTTACCCCCATGCAGTGAAGACATGGCTACGCTTACTTATCTTCCCCCTTCACTTCCACTTGCTGCTGAATGGGGATTCTATTACAATCAATGCTAAGAAAAAATGGGTCAGATCCTGTGTGGTGCTTTGTGCCCTCAGTTCCCATCAAAATCAAGAGGGGTTGTAATTGCTCAGCACCTCCCAGAATCAGGTACTACCTATAGGGGAAATAGCCCATTTTTTCGGTGAATTGTATCCCTGCTTATAGAATTCTATAAAATGTTTTTTTAATAAAACATAGATAGAGGATGTCACCCTATTAAAGTCTATAGATTTTGAATAACTTTTTTTTATAAAACCTTATCAAATTACCATAGAACATTCTTTTTTTCATCCCAAGTACATTCTATAGAATTTTTCTATAAAGGGTGGCTTTCAAAGGCTTTCTTAATACAAAATGGTTAATACAGGAAAGAAAAGAATGTTTTTGTTTGACAGGGTACTTCAGGTCAAAATATTTTCCACTGATCTAACTTTGTTTGTTTCTCTGAAGGGGCAGAGGTGGAGTTTCTTACCAGCACAGATATTTTTATGACCTCAGTTATGTGCTTTTTTAAACCTTGAAATGACTCATCTCAACTGTGGCTGGATTGACTTTGAGCGTTTGAGCAATTTCTTCTGGACTGACCCAAGGTAACTGACTGTGGAACCGTGTGTGATCCTTGTTTATTTTTTATTACTATTTATTTTTATTTCATTTTAAAACTATTTTTCCAAACCATGCAGTAATCCAGATTGGTTTACAAACGAGAGGGACGTGAGGGTGGAGAGGGAAAATATTTGGCACATGCCATAGCGTTAAGTAGAGGCTGCAGTTTTTAGGATTTTCTTAACACAGTTTTGAAGCCTGCCAATTGTTACTAAGATATAAAACGATAAAACACATACTCCAAAATGACAGCCCCCAGGCCTGGTCTGCACTTAAAATTTAGATCAACATAGCTATGGCACTGTGATGGAATACACCCTGTGTTCACACCTACATGCTATTGTAATAATCTTTGTACAAAGTACGCCTGGTAAGGTATCATTGGAAAACTCATAATTTGCTGGTCAGTATTGTCCTGGTAAAATGTGTGGCATCATTGTATGTGAAGATCTAAGATTTCCCCCGTACAATGTCATTAGCACATGTTCCAAACCCCACAGCCCTGTCCAGGCAGAAGTCAGGTCTGTCCTAAACAAAGGAAGGAATATGAGCTTGCCTTAATTTGCATTTAAGCAATAAACAGAGTCATCAAGCAGGAAGGGAAAACAAAGGAAGTTCAAACAGGTGAAAAAACAGCACGGGGGGGTCTCAGATGGAAATTGTTTCAAGAAGGGGACTGAAACTATAAAAAGGAAGGAACCACATGCCAAAACACCTCTCTCTCTCTCCCCCTTCCCCCCATTCTCTACACCTGAGAAGACAAAAGGAAACACACAGAGCCATTGGACTCTGTGGGAGGGCTCCGGACCTGAGAGTTTCATCAGTAATCTGCTGGAGCATGTGGTGAGCAAGTTTGCTTTGCAACTAAGAGTTCCTTAAGTAAATGCTAGTGAGTATTATGTCATTATTTTTCTTGTAATCATTTCTGACTTTTATGCCTCATTACTTATACTCACTTAAAATCTCTCTCTTATTGTTTCATCTAATCCAGTGTGTTTAAATTGAAGTGTCTGGGTAACTATTTAAGATAATCAACTGGCATATTATTCATTTAATGGAATAACAGGCAATATATTTGTACTCTCCAGGAGAGGGCTGGGCAATATAGGGCATACATTTCTGGGGGAAGATTTGGGACTGAGGGTAATGTTGGTGTCACCCTCCAGTATAACGCAGGCTGGTGAGAGCCAGGGTATAGCTGGCAGCCTGCAGTTACACACAGACACTCAGGGTGTGGCTTGCACCCTGGAAGGTAGTTTGTGATGGCCCAAGTGGGAGTTACTATGGCAAGGCATTGCAAGATACCCAAGGTTGCAGGGCAGTAGTGACACAGCTCCCCACTCGTCTGGATTGTGCCCTGGTATGTCGTAGTGAAGGCTAAGATTTTGTTACGCATATTTTTCGTAAAAGTCACAGACAGGTTTCTTTATTGCCCGTGACCTGTTTGTGACTTTTACTAAAAAATATGCATGACAAAATGGGGAGCTGAAAGCTCCCCACACCATCCAGGCGTTCCTGGCTCGGAGCTGCAGGGTCCCCACACCACAGGTGGCTCCCAGCTCGGGGCACCCCCGCCACCTGTGGTGGTTCTGGCTCAGAGCTCCTGGGCACCCCTGGCCAGCCACGGCACTACATGCTCCTGGGCACTCCCACCAGCTGCAATGGCTCCATGCTCTGGGGCACCCCCCACTGGCCGTGGGGCCAGGAACTGCACAGCACCCCCACTGCCCATGGTGGCCAGGAGCTGCGGGGGAGGGGGGGCACAGTTCCCAGTCACCAGGGTGGCGGGGACCCTACAGCTCCCAGCCTCCAGAGGCTCAAGTCACAGAGGTCTTTGGAAATCATGGATTCCGTGACTTCTGTTACCTCCATGTCAAAGTCGTAGCCTTAGTCATAGTCACTCGGGGATATGAAAAATCCAGACCTCTGAGCACCATAGGTAAGCCAACCTCACCCCTGGTGTAGGCACAGCAAGATCATCGGAAGACTGCTTCCTTCAACCTGCTTACCATCCCTCATGGAGATAGTCTTTGTGCAGCGACAGAAAAACCCTTCTGTTGTTGTAAGCTGCGTCTACGCTACAGGGTTATGCTGGCATAGCTATGCTGATATAGTCCTCATAGGATAGACATGGCTCCAGTGAAATTTCAGTCTGGGCTGTGTTATAATTAAACTTAAATCACCACAATGACAATGTGGAATTATATTAGGAACCTTGCATTCCTCAAAGGCCCCTCCAATGTTGGGACACACTCTTTCCCCTCATTAAGATTAAAATGCAGTAAGATTGTGTGATGTTATATGATTAAAATATGACCATATAGAGCATTGTTGCAACCACTGTTATATATTTGCAGCAAACCTTGTACAAAGGTTGTCAAGTGAGGTGTCTATGAAAAGGTTATGATTTGCTGGTTATGATTATGCTATCTGTACGCATGTATCGTTTTGTATTTGAAGTTATGGATATTGGCTCTATACCTGGATTTGTTTCTGGGGTACTGCCCACAAGGGAGCTAGCCAGCACATCTTGGAGGGACTATTCAAATTAAGTGGCTCTTCAGGAAACACTGGGTTGACAATGGACCATGGGAGATGCCCATCTACACTGAGTGGACTGTGATGTAAACGTGCTGTCTGGAGTGTAGGTAATGGCTTCCTGCCATAGCTGAGCGAAATTGGGCATGCCCATGTGACTCCAAACACCATCTTGTTGCTGTAATTTTCCACAGTAAGAACAATGTGTTTCCCTCCACATGGCAAAAGCTATAAAAGGCCCTGGAAACACCTCCATTTTGTCTTCAATCCAGCTTCTTACCTCTGGAGGAACTTTGCAACAAACTAAAGCTCTGAACAAAGGATTGAATGACCCGTCCAAGCTGTGGATGTACTCCAGAGACTTGACTTAAGCCAGCAGTTTATTCCATCACTGCTACAAGCCTGAAGCAAGACCTTTGCCATTACTATATGTATTTGATTCTTTAACCAACTTTAACTCTCACCTTTCTTTCTTTCTTTCTTTCTTTATATAAATAAGCCTTTAGATTTTAGATACTAAAGGATTGGCATCAGCGTGATTTTTGGGTAAGATCTAAGTTATACATTGCCCTGAGTGTGTGGCTGGTCCTTTGGGATCAGAAGAACCTTTCATTTGATGTGACTGGATATAAAGAACCCCTCATCTCTAAATCCAATGTTTTTGGTGGTGGTATAAGAACTGGAGTGCCTGAGGAAACTGCCTTTATGTCTTCTTGTTAGCCAGTGTGGTGAAACACAAGTTTACTTTTGTTGCTGGTTTGGTATATCCTATGGGGGATTAGCCACCAGTCTTGGGGTGTATCTGCCCTATTTCTCAGCAATTTGTCCTGAATTTGGCATCCTCAGTTGTGACCCACAGAGGCATGGTTAAGATTGAAATACCAGCATGTCCTTTTAATTCTGGGTCTGAATGTTGCCTACATGTTGAAAAATGACTGGTGACCTGGGGTACCTCGATTTTTGGATATCCAACTGAACACCATAAAGGGCCTGATTTTTCAGAGGATGGGTACTCAGCCCTTTCGGAAATCAGGCCTTTCTAAGGTGTGAAGTTGGGCACCCAAAATCACTAGTAACTCTTCAAAATCTAGGCCATTTCACTTTAATAAATGAGAGAAATATGTGAGGTTTTCCATCCTGTTGAGTTCTGGGTGAAGTGTCAAACAGCCTCCCCATGTATAATCCAAAATATTAAAAATTAACACAGCCCTAAAATTAAGTTGTAAATACTTGATTCAGATTTTAAATCCCTGATTGTTTTTTCATTGCTAACCGAAAAATCCAATATGCTCATCAGCTGGCAGGTGACATGAAATGTTTGCTATAGAAGGGCATCTCCAGAAAGCTTGCTTTCGTACAGCATTCTAGGCAATTAAGATCACCATCAAATATTTAAACCTCACCCCTTTTCATTTAAGTGTTTGCACTGTTGACATTGTCTCCTGCTTTCTAGTACAACTAGAAAGCCTTAAGTAGGACTGCAGCAAACAATCCCAGCAGATGTGTTCAGAATGTACCTAAACCGCTCTGTATTGTGATGAACCATACAGTCCATGTATAACTTTAATACAGGCCGTAACTAAGATCAGGAGTTATGTACTGTAATGACCCACAGTTAAAAGAATACAATATGTTAGAGATAGAGCTGGAAAAATGGCAATATTTTAAATGTATTCTTAAACAAATGTCACTAAAAGATTTTTCAGGTATTTTTCCGTTGTTTTTCAGATTTCAGCTTTTTAAATAAATCAGTTAAAATACTGCAAGAGCAATTTCTGAGGTTCTGGGATTTAAAAAAAACAGCCAACTGTATTTTTAGAATTAAAAGTTTCAAGTTTATGTAATTTCAAGTTAATAATCTTATGTAGAAGTTGGTAACTTCTACGAGGAGCTGAAAAAAAATCACACCACATTTCTCACTCAAGTGAGTTGACATCAGTTGTATCTTTAATGCCTGCTCTATGTTGCTGTAATCAGGGTCTACATTAATTTTTAAATATGTACAAACCGTGGGGGAGTGAAGACAGCTACCAGATAGTGTAGGTGTTAGGCAGAACCTTTGTGAAGGTAGCAACTACTCTGTCTGTGAAGGCATGGCAGGCCTGGATCACTTCGGCCTCTGCTCAAGTCCACAAACAGCTCGTCAGTTTGGCAAAGCTCTTCTTAATGAGGTCTGCTCTGGAGTAATTAATTAGAGCTGCAGCGACAAGAGTGCTGGTTCAGCGGCTGTTGCCCAGCCCCCACAAAGTTTCAAGACCTCCTTGTCAACCTCTTCCTGGCGCTGGCCAAAGTGGCCATCTATAGCAACTGGAGGAGGATGCTGGACGGGAAGGTGCTCTGCGACAGTGGAGCCCACTTCTGTTCCTCCCTTGTTTCACGCATCCAGGCAGAGTTCTGGGCTGTGTCCGCTGGCTCCCTAGACAGTTTTGAGGAGCAGAGGGCGCTATCCGGGATCTCTGCTTGGTGTTCCACCCCGGTTCCCTGATTTTGTACTATGACCATCACTCATGATCCTGTTATTCATCAGTTGTCCCCTATCCTTATTTGAATCCCAGGTCCAGTAACTCTTCCCCTTAGGCTGTGAGAGGGGCCTTCAGCTGCAGGTGGGTGCAACTTCAATAGATGCTGTTGCCCAACCCCCACGAAGTCACGAGACCTCCTCATCAACCTCCTTCTGGCGCTGGCCAAAGTGGCCCTCTATAAAACCAGGAGGAGATGGATGGATGGGGAAGTGCTCTGCAACGGTGGAGATTATCTCCTTTCCTCCCTTCGATCATGCGACTAGGCAGTGTTCCTCTTCCCTGCATCTGCTGGCTCCCTAGACACCTTTGAGGAGCAGTGGATACTGTCCGGGGTGCTCTACTCGGTAGCCCAATGCGGTTCCCTGCTTATGCCCCTATGACCTCATTCCTGTCCCTGTTTTCTTATTAATTGTCCCCCAAAATAATTTGAGCCCTGGGTTTAGTCAATCCTCCCCTTAGGCTGTGGGAGGGGCCTTCAGAAATAGGTAGGCTTGTGTCTGCCCACCTCCAGCACTCAATAAAAGCTGTTGCCTAGCCCTCCATCACAGACGGACTTTTATATTGGCAAGTGGATGACAGCCACTATTGAAGATTCTAGCTATTGGCTTTTCGATTGACTAAGAGCAGTATATCAGCAGCAACAAACGGCCTAAGTAAGGTGACAGCTGGCCATGTGGTGAAATTTTAAAAAATGTCCCCTGGATTCTCAGCTTTAATGATGAAAATGCATTGTTTAGTCCTATTGTTCTAATAATAGTAGAGTTACCTATGGGTCAATGGTCTTGTTCTTGTTGCCTTCTGTTTGCTGACGATGAAGTCAGGCTCAGGAGGTGGGTGATGTTCCTTGCGTGTGGGGTAGCTGCTCCATGGGACAGAGCCCTCACGTGGGTCTGTGCACCTTGCAGCTCCCTGCTGTTAGCCCGAGTGGTGGAAGAGGTATAGAAGGGGTCAGGACAATCTTCTGGCACCCTAGTCCATGTGGCTATTACAGTGTAAGTGAGAGCAGTGAAGCTCAGGGAGGCAAACAAGCCCTGACTAGACACAAGGAGCAGGGCAGTGCAAAGGAGAGCTTTAAGCCTCCCATGCACAGCACTTCTTGACTTGTATTCTGTAAGGCTGATTCTTCACTCGTTTATACCAGCCTTTCACTGGCTGTAATGCCATTGACATCAAAGGATTTACCCCAGCATAAAATTGGTGTAAACAAACGGAGAATTATGTATTTTGGCATTGTATTTTGCTTCTGTTAAACTGCACACTGGGGTATCTTATTTGAGAGCCTGCTTGTTTACCCAAATGGGGCCTGACAGTCCTCCCAATTACACAAGTTTTCTTCTCCATTTACTTCAATGCAGCTACTTCTTGTTTATGGTATGGGGGACTCTCAGGCCCAGAATATATTTATACCGATCCTACATGCTGCCGGCCTTCTCCAGAATGGTATGAGTGGAGAGGCTATGCAACAAGGGGTTGTCACATCCTGGTCTACTTGCCAGGAAGGGTGCTCTACGCCAGCTCCAAATAAGGCAGCCCGGAATACAGATTTGGGATGGGGCTACTGGGATGCGCACTCCCAGGGATACAGCAGCTGGGATCCACTGTGCACGAGGAGAGGAAGGGCAAGAGTGGAAAGGCTGATAGCCCCTGACCTGTTCCTGGCCAGGGTATAAATTCCATCTTCACCAGCCCTTCTGGAGTTTGACACACAACCTACAATTGGGGCTTTGTGTAATGTGGGGGAGGGAATTTCACCCTTATTTCCCAAGAGTTGAGTCAAAAACGTACTTCATTTTTTTTTTTTCTTGAGAACACTGTCCTGTTTGCTGTGAGGAGAATATGGTACACTGCTGAAGAGCACTAAAGTCTCTCAGTAAAAATGAGCTGTTTTCCCAACAGATGTAAGTTGTAAATATTTGTATTCTTATTAATATTTTCAAGTACAAATCTTCTCCATGCATTACAAAGCTCTGACACCGCTCCCCGCCACATCACATGCTACACCCTGTACCAAATACGGAAGTTAAACAGCAGTGCTCTTGTCATCATTTGCCTTCAGTGCCCAGTCTCTCTGCATAATCCTTGTGTCAATTTACTGTTTGTGATGTTTAGGACCAAACCAAATTATTCTTTCAGCACATTTAAAACAATCCCTTCCAGACTTTTTTTTCCCCTTGGCTGTGTCTCCAATCTTGGCTTATCACTGTAATATTTCATGCTTTATGCTTCTGAAAAAAAATTCAATATTCAAGAACAAAGTAATCCAGAGCTTTCCTTCATTTCAGTCTTTTATGTCCTAGGGCTGTCCCAACTCAATGACCCAGTTTTTATTGTGTCTCATTTCACTGTTGCTGGCTGCTACCAGTTTGGCTAATCCCTTCCCTGCCTCCTTATCAGTAGTTTTTTGTAATTCATTTTTTTTTATTTTGTCCATTCCACCCTCAAAGCTTTTAGTTTTTCCCCTGTAGGAAAGTCACTACTGCCCTTTATGCTCACTCATTCTAACAAGCTGGTCAGGAACAAAAAGACAGTCATGTGGTTAATGACTGCAATCTGTTTTAGGCAGCATTGCATTTTCTTCAGAGGTAGGGAAGAAATTCAACCTTCTCCAGAGCTGACCCCTGAAAGATTGTCCCTATTGATAAAGGTGTGGAAAGGGAAAGGAACCTGCATCCTCTTGAACTGATTGTGATGAGTGAACATATATCTTTCCAGGCTTCCCCCCATTGATCTGCCCAAGTAAATTGTCCTATCCCTGATGTCTATGGAATACAATGAATGAACAAAAGAATACAAATCATCTGTGTGGAGGATGAGAGGGAAAAGGATTGAAGCATTAGCATATGTTTATTGGCATGACATCTAGAAATGGTGTATTTCGGTATCTGAAATGTAGCACTTCAGCATGGCAGCAATTGTATTATACTGTCAGAGCCCCGTTACATTTCACAATTCTGCAGGCATGGAATTTATTGCAAAATTTATCCCATGCCAGAGATTTGTGCTCCAGGATCTCCGCTTTCATTAAAAAATGTTTTTAGTCCTTATGATTGTTGGTAACCTTGAAAAGCTGAACAGTGCAAAACCACGCAGTGATGTCTTTCTGAGTCTGCACAGAGTCTATGAACAGGTGTGAACTGCTCCATCCAGGAATCTTAATGGAGTTTCAATTCTGAAATCTCAAGCTGATAATCAATGCCATCTTGAAAACTGAAATGGGATGGAGATCTCAAGATGAACTGAATTTAATGTAAAAATAACCCCCCACAGGAGTACAGTACTGTTTGATATTTATTTTCATATTTAATTCAATAACCTTTATTATTTAAAAAATGTATCTGAAGCTGCTACATGCGTTTTTGGTTCAGGGTGCCATGGAGTATATAGTGTCTAGATCATAGTGAAGGATGGGATAGGAGCCAGTCAACCAAAATTACAGATGAGAGAACTAGTTTGTATATAATAACTGATCAAAACTTGAGCCAAACCTTTTCTGAGATCCGGATTCCCGCCCTCCTCCATTGGGCCCTTCCACATCTAGAGAGATTATATCTCCACCAAGGGATATGCCCTCAATTTGGGGCCCCTCACCCGCTTTATACTCTTTATGCTCTATACTCTTCCACCAGCTCCGACGGTACCACCATTAGAAATGGGATCCACCTTCTCCTGACAACTCAGAACCAGGAGAACAACAACCTTTAGCTTACCATCCTTATGCACCACGGAAACCACCTCATCCATGGCAATGCTTACCAGCCCAGCCACCATGGAGACGATGTACCCTATGCCATGGGGACCCCCCACCACCTCCATCAGATCTGACCTATTGGCTACTACATTCCGGCCAAAGGCTCTGAATTTTTTTTCACACCCATGTCCAAATTCCTTTGTAGCCCAAGCTGCTGCAAAAAGATCTAAACAACAGCACCCTCAATCTACTTCAGCAGACACAGCAGGGAAGTATTTAGATCTTCTGGGTCTTAAAGTATTCTCATTTTCCAGCCTGCAATTCAGGATCACAAACTATCCATGTTTGGCTAACAATGCCTATTTCCTGAATTACAGCAAATTCAAGGAGTTTGCTGATAGACTTCCACAACAAGATCACGCTTGTTTTCCAGCACTTCTTAAAGAAGGGAAGCTCGCAGCCAGAACTACCTTTCAATCTGTGGTAGATGCAACGGATAATAGTCATGCACAGAGAGCCCTAGGTCCATTCTTTTGGTTTATCTAAGGAGGTCCAAAACACCATTGAAGACCTTCCTTTGACAAACCCCTTCTTTTTAAGCAGAAGGTAGATGAGGCACTACATACACTAAAAGACTCCAGAGCTACTCTTCGTTCACTGGATGTCTATACTCCCGCCCCAAAGAGAAAATTCCTCAGACATTCATCCACACAGTGATACAGGTCTCCTCAATTCTATCCACAGAGATCTTTATAAGCCCCCAAGGAAATGCCAGAAGACACAGAAGTCTCACTTCCTGGGCCCTCCTTGCAGGCTTTAACCTCACAGATCCAACCTCTAGCCAAGAGGCATTTTTGATGTGAGCCTTAGAGCCGCCGATCACTAAACCTTCCATCTCACAACCCTCCTACCACCTGTGGGGGTCATTTAGCACTCTTTCCCCACCATTAGTGAGCGATAACGGATAGATGATTGTTGAATGTCATTCACCGTGGTTTTACTATCGAGTTTGTCATGCTACGTCCTCCAAACCCCCCTCCCCAACCCTTTTTGGGGACCACTCTTATGACACTCTTCTCACCCAAGAGATGAGTTCTTTGTTACAAAGGGGCGCAATAGAACACACTCCTTCAGAATATCATGGAATGGGTTCTACTCAGCTTACTTCCGGATACCCAAGAAAAAAGGCAGGTGAAAACCAATCCTCGATCTTCAGCACCTCAGTCATTTCACCTGCAAGCTCAAGTTTTGCATGGTCATACTGGCAGCAATAATTCCATCCTTAGAGAAAGGGATGTGGTTTACGGCTCTCAATATGAAGAACACTTACTTTCACATCGATACTCACCCTCCCCCAAGACACTTCCCGAGATTCACAGTGGGCACCCATAATTTCCAATACAGAGTGCTTCCCTCTGGGATAGTCTCTCTGTGTTGTAGGAGCAGCAGTGATCTGTATGCTTTGTATAACCTGTATGCTCAAAAGGTCTGTTTCACCTCCCCCACCCTTTTGTTTCCTCTGCCTCTTTGAATATCTGTGAAGTGGCTTTCCCCCTTCCCCTACCCCTCCCTCCTGGAATGCTTGTGGGATGAATGGACTGCTTGAGCAGCTGGAAGATCAGAAGAGCTCCCAGGTAGACAAGGTGTCTGGCACTCTGATTAGGCAGCAATCACATGCCCAATGCATGGACATTGCACGAGGTGGAGTGTGACCAACCAGACGCGGACAAGTCATCTCTAGTCACAGGCCATGAGGAGCAGGTCCTTAAAAGGAGAAGGGGGCCATGTGCTCAGGACTGCACTCACAAGATTGTACCTCCCGTGAAGGCCCTTCACCTGGACTGCCTGGCCAATGGTTCACCGCGTTGCATTTCATCGTGCCTCAGGAAGATGTATCTCTGCGCTGTGGGATACTTACCTTAAAGGATCCTGACATCTCCAGTGCTGTGCCTCTTCTGGGAGCATGAGTATGTGAGTGTGACCCCCCCATCCCATTCTTTTGAGTTTAGCTATCAGTATAATAAACGTGCTGCTTTCTGCCAAACTCTGGTGGGTCATTAGTCCTCCCTAAGCTTACTAGCTGGCCCAATTCTGGGTAACACTCTGCTCCCAGAGTCTTCACCAAAATAATCTCCATCATAGAGGCCAACTTCAGGTGTTATGGCCTCCTCTTGTTTCCATATCTCAATGATTGCCTCCTGGCTACCAGATTCAGGCAAGACGCCCATACATCAACTTCAGTGCTACTTAGCCTCCTCTCGTCTCTCGAGGTCTGTATCAATGTTGAGAAATCAATCCTCAAGCCCACACAATTTCTGTACTTCATCGGGGCTACCATAAACTCTATCACAGCTTGAGTTTACTTACCAGACAGATTTCAGACAATGAGAGACATCATAGCTCACATCAGGAACAATCCTCATGTGCCCACCAGGACTTGCCTGTATGTCCTTGGTCACATGGCTTCCTGTACCTATGTGATCTCCTTGGCATGACTCTACCTTCGGTCCCTTCAGACATGTCTCCAGTCCATCTACTCACCCAACCATCACTCCATGGACCTAATGTTGACAGTCCTGACTAGGTACTGTCATCCCTCCATTGGTGGACAGACTCATGTCAGGTGTGCCTGGGGGTTCCCTTCCTTCCCTTCTCCCCAGATAAGACTATCATCACCAACGCATCACTCTGGTGCCCACATGGGCAATCACGTGACACAGGGCATGTGGTCTCCCCAAGAATCCAGGATGCACATATCCTGAATCTCCAAGCGGTATGAAAGGCCAGCCAATTCTCTCTTTCATTCATTCACTCCCATCATGTTCTCATCATGTCAGACAACACCATTACTGTCTTCTATATCAAAAAACAGCACAGAAGGAAATTGAATGTTCTATGTGCGGTAGCTGTCAATCTCTGGAATTGGTACATCACTCACCAGATCCCCTTATCCACAACCTATTTTCCTGGGACATAAAATGTACTTGTGGACTCACTCAGCAAACATTTTGTGATCAAACACAAGTAGGAACTTCATGATTCCATAATGCATGACATCTTTACCCAGCGGGGGACCCTGACCAGAGACCTTTTCGCTTTGCAGATGAACCAAATGCACCACATACTGCTCCAAGAGAGGCCTTGGCCGCCACTCTGAGCGACTCTTGCCTACTTTCGGATCAGACCAACTCAGCTACACCTTTCCTCCACTACCACTCCTGCCTCGGGTACTAAACAAGATCCAGTGAGGTAGAGCATCAGTCACTCTGATCACCCCCTGCTGGCTCACACAGTTGTGGTTTCCCAATCTCCTCCACCTGTCATCTCACCTACTTATTCCTATCCCCAGCTTCCCTGAGCTGCTGATCCAATACAATGGCAGATCTGACATCCCAATCCACATGCACTACACCTCAGAGCTTGGTAATTGGATGGGCATCTACTTTAGCACAGACATGTTCTTCAACTGTACCAAACATTCTTCCAGCAGCAGCAAAGACTCCACTAGGTGATGTTACCAAGCTAAGTTGAAACACTTCTCATCTTGGGCTCAACGCAAAGGAGGCTTACCAGAATTGGCAGGGATCGCCCTCATCCTGGACTACTTTCTTTCCTTAAAGTCATCAGGTCTTGCCCTCAGTTCTTTGAGAGTCCATCTGGCGGCAATTAGCACGTTCCACGCTCAGGTGGAAGGTTACTCTGTCTTTATGCACCCCATTACCGCTAGGTTTTGGAAAGGCCTCATCAGAACCTTCCCACCTATCGCACCCCAATGGGACCTGAATCTAGTTCTCTCTATGCCAGTGAAGCCACCCTTTGAGCCATTAGCTTCATGCTCTATGTCCCTCCGTTCCATGAAAGTCGCCTTCCTGCTTGCAATTACTTCCACGAGACAGGTTGGTGAGCTCAGAGCTATGATGGCTGACCCAATTTTCACGGTGTTCCACAAAGATAAAGTCTCCCTACATCTACACCCCAAATTTTTACCAAAGATGGTCTCCCAGTTTCACATCAATCAAGCCATCCACTTACCAATTTGACTTCTGCCACATGCTTCTACACAGGAACATGGACTCTATTCCCTCAATGTACAGCAAGCTCTGGCCTTCTACCTGCAGAGAACAAAACCAATCAGGAAGTCTCCTAGACTATTTGTTGCAGTAGCAGTGAGACTCTGGACAAGACATTTCCATCCAGGAAAACACCAAAAGGATTTTTGGTTGCATTAAACTCTGCTACCAACTGTGAGCTCACTTACAGGGCTCACTCCACGAGAAGGCTCAGGCTTCAACCACAACCTCTCTTCAAGATGTTCCGCTTGTAGACATATGTAGAGCGGCCACATGACGTTCAGTACACACTTTCGCAGCGCAGACTATCTTAGTGCAGGACTCTGCAGCAGATGCCTCCTTCAACATGGCAGTTCTCCACTTGATCATTCCATCTTCATCCTCACACCCTCCTTCAACATAGGTACTGCTTGTCAGTCACCCTCATTGGAATAAAATAGGGACCATCTCTTGAAGAAGAGGAGGTTCTTCAGGCTGTGTGGTCCCTATTTGTATTCTACTTCCCACCCGCTTTCCCCTCTGCTGCGGATTGGTCAGTTCATGGTAGAGAAGGAACTGGATATAGTCGGTCCACCACACCCTTTATTGCCTTGGTTGGAAGCACGAGGCAAGCCAGGGCACGTGCACGGTCCCACAGACACTACTTTCAAATACTCTGACTCTCGATGCATGGTGTGCATGTGTAACCCTCAGTGGAATACAGTAGGGACCACACCTCTCGAAGAACCTCCAGTTACGGGTAAGTAACCTTCTCTTATTACTTCCAGTGGGGCAAGAACTGACTGTGTGCCAATTTCTGCAAATTTTGCTGCTACATTAAGGATTTAGAGATTAATATTAAATCTATTCTGGTATAGCTAATGAGGGTATGAATAAATGTGTAATCTCATTCCACTGGATATAATTATCTCCAGAAATCTGAGAGATTGCTTGTTGGTATAGAAAGGTTACTGCTGCACCTGTTTCCTTCTTTTGTCTTTTTATCAGCTGAATACCAGTGAAGAATAGGTGTACAGCTAAAGTCTCCTCCAAGAATAATTTCCCCTTCCCCAAAGCATTGCAATATTTTAAAGAAATTCTTTTCAATTTTTTTTTTTTTTTTGCTTTTGACTGGGAGCATATGACAAGCCCACTGTTATTAATAACCCAGCAACTATGCTCCATCTTTAAATTGATCTTTAATCTGAAGAGGTATGTGGTCAGCAAATATTATGCCCACTCCTCTTTTCTTTGGCTGAAGCAAAAAAATGTCTACTGAAGCTGACTACTTTTCATGCCCAGAATTTGCCCCTGTGGAAAATTAGGTTCTTGAAGTAAAATGATCTGAGAATGGGGGAGGCTGAGTTCTGACTAGGCGTTTTTCCTTTTAATGACATTATTTAGAACTTGGACATTCAAAGATGTTACATTAAAGGGAAGAGCCATTGAGAAGAACTACTTAGCTTATTGAAAATTTGAAAGTTGTGTGTGTGATTCACTATCTGTTTGATGGCATATGAACCCTTCAGTGTGGCACACCTCTCTCAATTCTAATTCTATTGTATTCACCATTGCATGCATGAATATGGCTTGGTTTCTTATATTGATTCAGCTCCACTTCCCCAGTTCCCTCCCTGTCCTACCTTACCCTTACTTTAAATTATAGAATAAAAAACCAAAATAGCATATAAATCAGTCCCCAAGGAACAGCTGACTGAAGGAGCTGAGTTAATGGCTTCCGAAAAGCTCCATAAAACTGAAGATGATGGTTTCAGTCATGGAGCAGGAATCGGAGAAGAGAGAGTGAAGTGAGTCCAGAACAAAAATAGAAGAAAGCCTGGCATGGTCTGGAGTGAGGGGTTAAAAGGGATAGACATTGAGAGATCACAACTGAAAGAAATGAGGCACTGCTTAGAGAAATGTAAAAGACCAGAATGTGGGGAATATGTTACTTAATAGTGGATGTGATACATGGGGGGAGGAAGAGTAGCTCCCTTTGATGAATACCCAGACAGCCAGTTAGCTGTAAAATCTTCTTGGTAGCTGTTCTCTGCTTGCTTTAACAAGGGTTAACAAGCCCACAGGTAAAAGAAAAGGAGTGGGCACCAGACCAAAAGAGCCAATGGGAAGGTAGAACTTCTTAAAATTGGGAAAGAAACTTTCCCTTTGTCTGTTGCTCTCTGGGCTGAAGAGACGTGGCAGCAGGAATGCGGTGTAAAATTTGAACCAGATATAAAAATCATCAGATTATATCTAGACCTACTTTTAACAACCCAAAGCTGTAAGTAGATCAGAATGTTTAGCTAGACGCGATCAGGTTTGTTTCTGTTTATTTTTTAAGGCTTGTGGATCTCCTCTGTGCTAACCCCAGATGCTTTTGTTTGCTTGTAACCTTTAAGCTGAACCCCCAAGAAAGCTATTTTGGGTGCTTAAGTTTTGGAATTGCTCTTTTAAAATCTAGCAAAAGCCTAAATTCCAAATGTATTTTTTCCTTTTTGTTTTTAATAACATTTACCTTTTCTAAGAACAGGATTGGATTATTGGTGTCCTAAGAGGTTTGTGTATGTTGTTTGATTAGCTGGTAGCCACAGCTAATTTCCTTTTCTTTCTCAGCTCTTCCCCAGAGGAAGGGGTGAAAGGGCTTGAGGGTACCCCACAGGGAGGAATTCACAAGTGCTCCTTCTTGGGTTAAAGGGTTGTTGTTTTTTTTGCATTTGGGTTGTGGCAGCATTTACCAAGCCAAGGTTAGAGGGAAGCTATAACCTTGGGAGTGTAATACAAGCCTGGAGTGGCAAGTATTAATTTTTAGAATCTTTGTGGGCCCCCACTTTCTGCATTCAGAGTGACAGAGTGGAGATTTAGCCGTGACAGTGGGTGATGTTGAAAGTGTGTGCGTTCCTCCTCCATCCCACAATGTAGGTCGGCTCCCCAGACTAAGGTTAGGGTTACAAAGGGCAGAGCTCCCAGGGTGAAAGTTAGGGTTAGAAAAAGTATTACTTGCAATGCTGGGGTTAGACCTGGGGATAGGATTCCAAAGAATAGGGCTGCTTGCCTAAGGGTTAGAGTTGGGATCAACAGGGCTCCCTGGCCTAGAGTTAGGCTAGAGGTCAGCAGGGCTCCCTGGCCTAGGGTAAGGGTTGAAAAGGGCAGTGTTCCGGCCTAGGGTTAGTGTTGAGCTCAGTAAGTCTCCCTGAGCTAAGGTTAAGGTTTCAAAGGATAGGACTCCAACCTAGGATTAGGGTCACAAAGGATAATCTTCTTTGCCTATGCTTGGCATTCAGCCCATAGGGATTCCAGGACTAGGGTTAGGTTGGGGTCACTAGGACTCCCTGACCTAGGGTAAGCGTTGGGGTTTGTAGGGCTCCCTGACCTAGAGTTATGACTGCAGTCTGGAGGGCTCCCTGGCATAAAGCTAAGGTTCAAAGTTAAGGCTTCTCGACCTAGGGTTAGCATTGGGGTCAGAAGGGCTCCCCTGCCCAGGGTTAGGGTGACGAAGGGTCATGCTTGCCTGGTAAGGGTTAAAAAGAGGAGGCTCATGGGTTATGGGCTTGATGATGAGTTTTGGTGGGCAGGAAGCACCCCTCTGCAGAACCCACTTGAGGAAAGTAAGAGAAGCATGAGGCAAGGCTGCCCTCACTTCATGGAGTACAAGACAGGGTGGATAGCCCCATTTGCTGGCTAATTTTGACAGCATTCACCCATTCCCTCTGATCGTAGTCCAGGAGGTTTGAGTCTGGTGGCACCAACCAAGACCAGCGTCTGGCACACCAAGAGGGACTAAGGTTTGAATTTAGCATGGATTCTGCAAGGAGGTCCTCCCATTGGCGGCCGCTACAGACCTGGTCCTGGTTCTGAGGAGGTTCTGGTAAAAGACTGTAAGCTCACAGAAGTCTCGGGGGAGCTGCCGCTTGTATCGGCACTCTCGGAGGCATGCTCTGTGCACGACTGCCTGAACTGTAAAGGAGTCTCTGCAGGGCCTGATGGTGGAAGGTGTAGAAGGAGGGCAGCCCAGGACACCTGCAGAGACCCTGTGCAGCCCTGGCCAGAAAAATTCCAGAATCCTCTTCTGGAGGCTGGCCAGAGTCCCTGGGAATAGGCTCAGGATGTTGAACCAGAGCATGGACAGGACTAGATGATTCATCACCAGCACTCTCCCCTGCAGGGAAACGCACTGGAGCAGCCCCATCCACCTTCACAGCCGGCCAGATAGCTTGGCCTCTAGATTGGTCCAATTCTCCAGCAGGAAGTAGATTGTTGGCAGAAAGGTCTATGCCCAAATAGAGCAGTGGACCTGTGCCCCACTGGATTTCCCAGAGCAGAGGTGGAGACAGCCTGCCTGCCACCCTTTCCCAACCATCAGGCCAGAGCTCTTGACCCAGTTGACTTGAGTGGGGAAGGAGGAGGTAGTAAGGCCTGGAGGGACCTTGCCCAAGAAGCAAGGGAAAGCATAACAGCAGACCCTCAGGGAGAATAGGGCTATGCCCAGGTGAAACTGGGGAGAAGATTTCACTAGTTGTGTTTTGGTTGGAAGTACTTTGATAAATGTGACTTCTTAAAGGGCCCCTGAAGAGAAACGATGGCCAAAGTGGCAGGGTGCCATAGAGCAACCTCTGTCCACAAGGGGGAACTCTAGAGTTACAAGCGGTTACAAACATCTTAATCCCTTAAATTTTCTTCAGCACTGAGGTCCTGTTCACTGAATTCTATGCCTGGCCAGTTTCTTCAAAATGTCGTCATGCATCCTGGCATTTCAATTCTTGTTCCCAAAATTGTGGACTTTGCAAGACCTGAGTCAGAGATTCACCAGTATCTTGGGGGCAGCTGTCAGCACTCTGAAAATGTGTCGTTTTTGGCATCATTATCACAAAACAGGAGCTCTCTACCAGATGTGGATGAGGGCAGTTGCTGATAAAGGCTGCTGTGGACGAATGTGGAGATTGAGGGCCAGGGAGACCTATATGCAGCAGGAGGTGACTTTCAGTCAGGAAGCAGGGAACAAGTAGATAGCAAGACAAGACAACAGGACACGAGACCCTAAGAGAATTGTGGGGAAGGCATTGGAGGACTAGCAGCTCTCACTTGTTATCACAGCACTAACCTAATCAACACTATTGAGAGGTTGTGTTGGGGGCTAAGGAGGTAAGCTCACTCCAGGTCTGTTCTATATCCCCACTTGTGCCAACCAATTTGTGTTACCATAACTACAAATAAGTGAGCAGTTTTTTTGTGTATGGGTAGGATAGAGTTAACAGAAACACTTGAGCTATACCTTGTGTTAACTCACTAGTGAAGACAGGCACAAGAATTGATACTTCTGGTTGGCCTTTTGAGGTCTTTTGTTCTGTTTGTTCTTGCCTACATGCTCGGGGTCTTACTGATCGCCATATTTGGGGTCGGGAAGGAATTTTCCTCCAGGGTAAATTGGCTGAGCCTCTGGAGGTTTTTCGCCTTCTTCCACAGCATGGGGCAGGGATCACTAGCAGGAGGGTCTCTGCCGATTGAAGTCACTAAAACACAGGATTGGGGACTTCAACGGCAGAGTCCAGGGAAGGGTTTTGTGGCCTGCAACATGCAGGGGGTCAGACCAGATGATCATAATGGTCCCTTCTGACCTTAAAGTCTATGAGTCTATGTTTTCCAGTCCTTATTTTAATTGCCTCTGAAAAGTTTCTCTTTGAGTTGACCTGGGCTCTGATCTCTAGCTGTTGATTTAAGCTCAGCTTTGTGCAGTGGTTACACAGTGGCAAGATGACAATTTGTGCTACCGCATACAATTGTGCATACAGTTAAAAGGGCTTTTTATTTTAGAAAGGAATTCCCAGGACTACTGGGGGCGGGGGGATGGGTTTTTCAAATGTTGTAACTCTCTTCTAACTACAAAACTACAAAATGGGCAGGGCCAGAGATCCTATGCTTAAACCTCACCAGCGTCTCCCTTACAGACTCTGAATGAAGGACCACAATCTTAATACTACTTCAGATACTCCTGGTAACTTCCTGCTTACAAATTCCTTCCAATTTGTCATATTTCTGCAAAATAAGTCAAATCCAGACCTGGTGCAAGTTGAGGCAACCACGCTGCAAGTACTTGCTTCCATCAGGTTTGAATTTTAATAATAGATAACATTTAAATGAATAGTTTGCAGAATCCAATTTTGATATGAGACAAGACCACTATCCATTCCTCTCACTGTAAGACTTTAATAGGCCTACAAAAACCCCATCCTTAAACATATAACATCTTTCCTTCATAGTGCAATTAGATTCCCTATCCTCTTTGCCCTTCTCCCTTTCATTAATCCTGTGTCCATGTACCAGCCCTCCCCTGCACCCATATGCAACTGCCTTTGCTCTGTTGATAGCCAGAGGGATCCACAAGAAGAAATTAAATTAATTTAACTTTTGATCACCAAAGATTGAGAAACAAACTTTTAGTCATTACCAGAATGGATAGTCCAGACATTAATACAGAAACCTGCAAATGAGACCGGGGTTATATACCTGGCTCTGACATATATTTCCTGTATTCCCTTGAGCAGATCACATCTCTAAATGTTTAAATAGCCTGTAATTTTGTATGGCTCAATTATTGGATGTTTCATTTTAGACAAGTAGGCCCTAACTATGAAGTGCTGGATACCCAAAACTTCAGCTGAACCAAATGATGTTTTCTTGAATTAACAGTTTCTCTGACCGGAGCTCCCAATAACAGAGTTATCCAAAATTAAAGGTCACTTTAGAAACTTTGTCCATGAAGCTTTTTAAGTTCTTGTAGCACGACCATCACTGTAGTTTCTGCATCCCTTTCTGTGTCTGTTTCTGCATACTTCCTTATCTTACTGGCCTAGTGTGAGACTAAATTTGTTGTTTGTAGAGTGTATTCAGATCTGTAGATAGAAGAAGCTATATAGTGTGAAGTTTTATTAAAATGAATAAAATATGAAATTTATTGTAAACAAAATATCCTTGTGCAAAATCATGAACAGTAAAAATCTTTTGTACACAATTTAAAAAAATTACAGTTTGCATAAGTATAAAACCTACCAACCCCACGCTGCAGGCATTTCATCCAATGAATAACTATATACAAATGAAGTCAACTGTATAACTGGCAGAGCTAATAGTGCCAATGTGATGTTCAAGCAAAGTTCAAATCTCTCATCTTTAATGTTGGCTGTGGCAGAAGAACTACTTTTAGGGTCTCTGAAAACCAGGAAGGTTGAGAATGAGCCAAAGAAATGGGAACAAAGGGACTATAGTAGCAAGAGACGTTCATCCTGAGGCTCTATCCTAGTAACCTGTCAGGCCCGGAGTGCAGACTCCCAATCAATATTTGATGGAGGAGCCTCCTCAAAATTTTGTCCTACCCTCCATGGAGCCTGCACCCTCTTCTTCTCCCAGGCTAGATAATCAGATGTGGGATGATCGTCCAGCTGGTCAAATTCATTAAGGCTGAAACGAACTGCCAGCTGGTTCACCATTCTTTTCAAGGCAAGAAAAGCTGCAATGACCTGGAAGGTGAGGAAAAGGGCAAAAATGATGTGGACTGCTCGCTCCAGTGGCTGGATCTTCAAACCTTCATTAAAGAGCAAGAAGAGGATTATGGGCAACTGCAGGAGGAGACTCAGGAGCCAAAAGCCAGCCAGTTCAGGTACCTACAACAGAAAGACATTACGTCTAACATCAACAGTTATTGTAGCATGGCAACGGAACAATGCAAGCCATGTGTACACAGTTGGAGTACATACCAAAAACATGTATCCTGTAAAAATCCATTCTCCCTCTTCCCAAAGCCTGCGTATGCTATGGAATTGCTAAGAAATAGGACTGGTTGAAAATGTTCTGTCTAAACTATTTTTCAATGAAAAATTGGGGGTTTTGACTAAACTAAATTATTTGCCAGAAACCATCTCCTTTCTGTGGAAAATTTCTATCTTTCGTCAAAAAACAAATGCCCCAAATCTGAAAATTTAAATTGGTTATACCACTGCTGTGCCTCATGGGAATTGTAGTTGAGTTGCCTTATGTACCCATTCTTATGGGCTTGGCTCCCAGCTGAACTTCATCTTCCATGATGCAATGTGGCTATGCAACTCCTATGATGTACCAGCTCCCTTAAACAGGAAAGGAGACAGTGGTGTATCACATATGATACAGTCTAACCAGTGAGCAAAGCTGATTGAGAATAAGAGGAGCATGTGGTACCTGAACCACAACTCCCCTGATGTGCTATGGTAGCATTTCAGAATTGAAGTATTTTGGTTTTAAATTTTTGCTGAAAAGTCAAAATTTTCAGCAGGGGAAACCCCATTTTCCAGCCAGCTCTACTATGAAACAAAGAGACAACATAAATGTTTAGCCAAGAACTACTCGGAAATCAGTTTACTATTCAGATTTTTGTTTCAACTAAATCCAGGGCTTCAGGAAGTTAAATTCAGTGGACGATCATGGGCTTCCCTGGTGTTCCCATCACCTTCTAAAATCTCTGCAGACAAGTCCTAGCCCAGCTGCTGCACCTAGTGAGTCCAAAACATCCTGGTAACAGCAGAAGCAGAGTGAAATGTGGCCACTGGCCTTCTCACTGTTCCTGCCAGAACTGCCAGCCAAGTGTGATCCTCTTTACCCTCCTTCCCCCACAGTGACAGGGAAAGTGGACACAAGGTTGCATCTCTGGCAATGAAGTCTATAGGATGTTCAGCAGCTCAGGTGACATGTGCAGTAGCAAAGTAAAACTAGTGGGGATAGTTTGATTCTCATCAGTTTGCCTCTATCAGTATCATTAAGGTAGTGCTATAGGTTGGAGCAGGAAGCACGGTCTTCCAAGGGGAATTAAATTAACAGAGCAATAAGCCAGGACAGAAAAAAACAACAAATAGAGAGGCAGAAAAAGGAGACTTGCACTGAAAGTTTAGTGTCAGTACGTATCAGTATGGAACAGAGCCTGGTCCCTAGCTCCCTGGATCAGCCAGCTCTAGGAGCATCACATGCTACACTACTCTATCCTATAATACATCTAAGCAGACCCACCATCTGACGGAAGGCTTCCAGAGAGCTGCATGAAGTTGAAGAGGATGGTTTCAGTGATGATGTGAGGTCGCTGGAGCAGGAATTAAAGAAAAGAGAGAGGGAAAATGAGGTTGGTATCCCCAAAACAAAAAAACAAGAAAGGGGCAGGAACTGAAATGAGGGGACGAAAGGGATAGACAGACACTGAAAGAGCATAACTGGCAGAAGAGAGGCTCAGACTGGAGAAATGCATAAAACCAGAATGAGGGAAGTAAATTATTTAATATGAAGGTGATTTTGAACTGTGTGTGTGCTCCTCGTCCACCCTACAACGTAGAAAGACTAAATTTAAGTCCTTTGTTTATTCCAGGAGGCTTACAAAGCCCCAGTCTCATTCTGTCCTTTTGTGAACTTCAGAAACAAAGGAGCCCCTGCTCACTTGTGCAAAGTGACCAGCTCCTTTAGCTCAACTGACAGAGCAGTTACCTAGGGACATAAACCCCAGTTCAAGTCCAATTAATAAGTTTTCCTTTATAAGTAAATGTAATTGTGACGTATCTCTAATTCAAAGCATCATACTCAGCCCCCTAAGGCTCCTGAACTGATGCTCAAGGAGGTCAACAGAACTTACCTTCTCCTGCAGATTGCCCATGTATCCAAGATACAGTCGGATGGCCTCAATTAGAGAGGCTAGGACGATTACTGTGACCAGGATGAACTTGTAGTAATCTGGCAAGACTGGGTACTAGAAAGAGGAAGAAAGTAAGTGCATTCCGTCCCCATGGAATTCTATCACTATTTTATACAGCTCTACAGAAGCTTATGGTATTTGTGATCTGGAAATTCATGCAGCACTATCAATATTCCTGGAACCCGACCGGCCGTAGCCCCCGATTTTTCAATCAGCCTCCAACCAAACCTGCCACTAATTCTGTCATGAACTCTTGGACCTCCAACTACTCTGATATTTTTGCTGAGACACTGCACTCTATTAAGTATCACTTTCCATGTCTGGGTTGAAGGTAATGAGTAGAAGGGCCGAGTATTAGGGCTCATCTTCACTATCGGGGAGATCAAAGCTGCTGCGATTGATGCAATGGGTGTCAATTTAGCGGGTCTAGCGAAAACCGCTAAATCTATAGCAGAGCGCTCTCTGGAGGACTCTGGAACTCCAGCTCCACGAGAAGATTCAGGTAAATCGACTGGAGAGCGTCTCCCGTCGACGCAGCACAGTGAAGACGCTGGGGTAAGTCGACCTAAGCTACATTGACTCCAGCTATGTTACTCACGTAGCTGGAGTAGTGTAACTTAAGTCGACTTACCCCGGTAGTGAAGACAAACCCATAGTCTTGCAGACAGTGTGAGGAAATAAGTTTCAGACAGGCAACACAGATGTTGGAGGAGTAAGTCCCCTCAGGACTTACCTTCAGCTGGAGCATGACAACACTGCTCACCCACCAAAATGGGAAAAAGTAAAGGTTGAAATAGAGGGACATCTGCAATGGCAAACTGGAGACTATTTCATTATCTAGAAAGAGAGAGAAATCCTCATCACCCAAGGTCTGTGCCAGACATTCTCTTTCCTACATGCAGCAGAGAAAGACGCTCCTCTACTTTAAGACATAGCAACTTCAACCAACACATTAATGGTTGGACTCTGAGATCAACCAAGTTCAACATTAAATATAGTGTGGTAAAATGTCCAAGGGAAGAATTCTGCTACATCATTCCCTACTGTATTCTAAAGAATCTACGTGTCAAGGTGTATACAAACCTGCACCAGGAACGAAGGGGTTAAGCAGCTGTTCTACTGCCACACTTGCAAAACATGAATGGGTGGAAGAGAAGCTCAAAAGAAGAGCAGGCCAGTTCAGGAGAGCAGTAGACAGTGGAGGTGAACTGACCTGCACTCTGAACTCCTGAGGCCTGACTGTAGCAATGTGATAGTCTCATCAACAGGGCCTAGGATTAAGTGAGCATCTATATTTGATTATCCTCAAATTAAAATTGATCCCTAAAGATCAGAACTCAGGCATGCTGGTGGGGAAGCTTGCACTGTGTGGTCTCCATACAATACTTTTCTTTTGTATAGAAAATTCGAGACTCCAGCAATGTCAATCCAATGTGCATTTTTAAAAAGAGAACCACCAGCTTGGAATGTACATTAAAGAAAATGGAGTTAAAAATCAAACATTATGGCGAGAAGAAAATTAGCTGCTAAAACCCAGAAAAACAGAACTTTGACCCCTGCAATATTAAGTGGGAGGTAAAGTTCTACAGTATATAGAATTTGCACATAGGCTCAAAAAAACTAGACACACAAAGTATAAAAAGCAAGTCCTTAAAAAATGAGACCACCAGGGAACGGCTTTGTTTAAATGCAAGTTTCCTTCTCCTATTGTCCAATTTATTGATATCAAATTAAATCTACTTGAATTAATGATCAATAAACTGACTGTTGGAAGTTTCTCAAATTACTTAAAGTGCAGCTCATAGAAGAATCAGCAATCACGACCATTTGTGGGTGTGGAAGGTCCTCTTTATGATTGCCTCACCTGTACTTTCTGTTAAGTGTCCCTGTTTCAGCAGGTCCAACTCAAATTTAAACACCTAAAATATCAGCTAAATTTGGTGGCAGTGGAATCTCTTGAAATGCTTTGTGATCTCTGGATGAAAAATGCTAGGTAGTAGTATCTGGTAAGTTACACTGAGCACCTGGCTGAGTGTGAAGGGATCAGTGGTTGTCAGAACAGTACTATTTTCACAGAAAGACACAATATGTTTGGCCCTAGGCTGATGTCTAATGGTACCCCACAATGTACCACGTTTCATAATTTTTGATGCTCTTCTTAAAGCCCCAGCTTCTGGAATCCTGTGATTGTGTGAGACTCTCAGCTTTCATTTTTAAGATGTTTCTAGCCCTCTGCCAAGAAAAGCTGGGGGGAAAAAACTCTCACGATTTTGATGATAGCCTCCTGAGTTTGGGAGTGGGAGGCCTGACTTGTGATTTTTGAACATGTGGGATTGGCAATACAGTCTGGCCCCCCTACCTAGGGTCTAGCCCCCCATGAAGGCAGGCTCAGGGCCAGGCTGCGTGGTACCTAAGCCAAGCAGTGGTGCGGGAACAATTCTTACAGTGGAGGAAGTGACGGTGAAAACCATGTATTAGGGCTGCTCTCACTACTTCTAGCCAGGGGGTGCAGCACCCCTCGTTCCAGCACCTGTGACGCCAACACTGTCGAACCCGACAGAGCCACGTCCCCAAGCCAGGGCGGAGCAGGGAGGCCCCGCGCTGCGGCTGCTGCCACCCGTGGGGTGAGGGGAAGCTGTTGGCACTAGGGGGTCGTTCTCTCCCCCTCCCCCCCCCGGCATGGCGCCCCGGGGCCTCTGAGCGCGGGGACACCGCGGAACCAGGCAGGCACGCGCTGCCCGTAGCCCCGCTATAGCGAGGCTAGCGTCGCCATCTTCGTTCCTGGCAACGACCCCCCCCTCTCTCCCCCGTGAAGCTGCCGCCGCCATCTTTGTTGCGGGCAGGGGAGCGGTTCCTTACCCAGGCTGCCGCCGCTGCCTCGGCGCTCCGGGCCGGTGCGGTTGCTGTCGCTGAACACAGTCCGGCTGAAGGAGCCGAGCCTCCTTCTCACCGGATCCGGCAGCGCCATGCGGGCCGCGCATCCAACCCGCTGCTATGGCAACCAGGGCAGAGACGCCAGGCTCCAGGCGCCGACGGAGCAGGGAGGGACCCCGCCCCCTGTCGGTTAATGAGAGACCGGAGCATGCGCAGTAGCAATCATCGAAGCCGACCGGCTACCCGAGTCTGCCTTCACCATCCCCAGCCTGGGGCGGGGGCTGCGCCTGGGGGCGTCACATTCCTGCCCCACGCTCAGGCGGACTCGGGATTGCCGCCCCCAGGCAGTGCCTGGGCCAGAGCAGAGCCCCAGGGCTGGGAGGCAGGACTGGATTAACGCAGGGGCTTTAGGGGCTGCAGCCCAGGGCCTCGGGCTAAGGGGGGACCCGAAAAAATAAATCCATAATTAGATACAATTCAGTGGTCACCAGCCCCTTGATCGGGGTCGACTGGTTGATCCTGGCGCCTCTGCCGGGCGATCGCAATTGCCGGGCTGCTAGAAGTCCAGTGGTGCAGCAGGGCTCAGGCAGGCTGCCTGCATGCCATGGCCCCAGGCCGTTCCTGGAAGCGGCTGGCTGCTGGCATGTCTCTGCAGCCCCTGGGGGCGGGGGAGAGGCTCCGTGCGCGGCCCCTGTCGCCAGCATGGTCGCCACAGCTCCCACTGGCCGGCAACCACCCCAGGTCAGAATCCCCTCCTGCACCTAAACTCCCTCCCAGAGCCCTCACCCTCTCCTGCACCCCCAACACTCTGCCCCAGCCTGGCACCCCCTCCTGCACCTAAACTCCCTCCCAGAGCCCTCACCCTCTCCTGCACCCCAACACTCTGCCCCAGCCTGGCACCCCCTCCTGCACTTAAACTCCCTCCCAGAGCCCGCACCCCTCACCCTCTCCTGCACCCCCAACACTCTGCCCCAGCCTGGCACCCCCTCCTGCACCTAAACTCCCTCCCAGAGCCCTCACCCTCTCCTGCACCCCAACACTCTGCCCCAGCCTGGCACCCCCTCCTGCACTTAAACTCCCTCCCAGAGCCCGCACCCCTCACCCTCTCCTGCACCCCCAACACTCTGCCCCAGCCTGGCACCCGCTCCTGCACCTAAACTCCCTCCCAGAGCCCGCACCCCTCACCCTCTCCTGCACCCCCAACACTCTGCCCCAGCCTGGCACCCCCTCCTGCACCTAAACTCCCTCCCAGAGCCCACACCCCCTCACCCTCTTCTGCACCCCAACACTCTGCCCCAGCCTGGCACCCCCTCCTGCAGCTAAACTCCCTCCCAGAGCCCACACTCCTCACCCTCTCCTGCACCCCCAACACTCTGCCCCAGCCTGGCTCCCCCCCTCCTGCACCTAAACTCCCTCCCAGAGCCCGCACCCCTCACCCTCTTCTGCACCCCCAACACTCTGCCCCAGTCTGGCACACCACCTCCTGCACCTAAACTCCCGCCTCAAAAGAAACTAATATAAGAGCTGTTCTAAGGTAAGAAGTAGGTTATTTTGAATTAGCTATATTCTACATGTTTTAAGACTGAAATGTAACCACAGTACCACTTTATGTTAATTAAAAGGCAAGTTTAGTATAGTGTTAATAGCCCGATGTCATTTTGTTTTAAATTAGGAAAAATACTTATATACAGGGGCCCCACAAAATCTAATAGCCCCGGGCCCACAAGAGAGTTAATCCAGCCCTGCTGGGGGGCGCTAGTGCCCTGATGAGCCTGTGCATGTGGCTGCAGGGTGTGTCCCACCCACCACAGCCACCCCAAAGCCTAGATTTTCACACAGTATACTGCTGTCCCAGGAGTTGCTTTCAGGGCACCTGAGTCCTTCCAGTTTTCCATTTCCTAAAAGTTTTTTTACAAAATTGTCTTATGATCACTTCATGTTTGTTCGAGGAGTTCTGTGTTTATGGGAATAGTGCAGCGGAAGGAACGTTTGATGGGATGAATAATGAACGGTGGTTGGAGTGGATAGAGAAGCCCAAGTGTTGACACTGTAAGAGCCATTCTTTGGCTTAGATCGAATGTTCATGACACTTGTTCAGCGATTCATGGTGAATTCATTCACAACTCGTAAATTTACTAGAAAATGCCCTCCACTCTGAGACACTTCCCTCTTGAGTGAGAAGCTGGCAGTAGTGACACCAGTACATATATTTTTAAACTACTTTTGAATGAGGATTTCGTGACCCTTAAAAAATGTTACTGCAAAACATTTTGTTTTTTATTTTGAAAACGTGGTCACCTTAATCCCACATACATGTGTCTACAAGACCTAGTAAGGAATAGTTTGCTAAGATTCACCAAAATATTCAGGGCCCAGTCTTCCCAGAGGAGAGTGAGGAATCCTTAAATACAATTTATTTTTTCCCTTGTCTGCAGCTGATAAGTTTATGACTTTTGGCAGGTGTATTGATAATACTTGTAGTTTTAGCCTAGCTGGTGTAACATCAGAGTGTATTCGTGTAAATGTCAATCCTTTTTAAAAATAATCCTATTAAACTCTTTCCCTTGATAATATTCTCTAGGAGTGAGTTTCACAGATTAATTATTTGTGACTGTACAGAATTTTTATATCCATTTTACATTTAATCCCCCCTCATTCCCAGCTTTACAAACACAGATTTTTTTTTACATGTAACCATAAACATAAGTATTGTGCTAGTAAAAGGTGTTGGTACTAGATTGCCTTCACAAGTTTCCCTGAACAGTGGGAATAGATGTGGGCAGGCAGGACCTTATTCCTCGAATTGCTCAGATGAGATGTAGAGGAGGAAGGGTGTGTGGGCAGCTTGGAGAACGCTAGAGGTAACCGGGGAGAGGGGGCGGTTCAGGAGGGGGTGTGATTCCTGGGTGGGAGTGAAAGTGGTTGGGAGTTACTAGCAATTAATTAAAGCTGACAAGGTAGTTAAGTGGTGTTGTGCCCATTTTACAGCTGAGAAAACACTATTAGGGTCTGACCCTGTGAAATGCTGTGTGCACCTTCTGTTGAAATGTGGAGCTGAGAGAGGGGTCAGTATAAGTCCTAGGTATGAGAAGAAAAGTAAGCCAATCAATCTAAATGTTCCTCATAAAATATCAACTTGAAATTTTAAAAGACAAAATGATATATCTCGTTTCTAGAATCCAGGGGTCCTGAATAAGACTCCCAATATCAAGCTCCAAAGACTAGACAAACTACCTATGAAAGCAAATATAAATAGTATGGAGTGGTTCTAGAGATAATTTTCACATTTGGGGAAACATTATAAAAAGGAATGGGTCTCAGAACATTAGAGTACACTTTGAATTGAATTGCCTGAAACCTCATTTTATTGTTGTTATCTTGGTTTTGGATAATTTAATGCATTTTAAACTACTGATGCAATATCCCTACTATTCTGAGATAACCCTATGAAAGGAGCAGGTAGACATGAAGTAAAAGTATGGCAGTGAATTAATGATTAAGTCAGATCTTCATGGAAGTTCTTCCCACAGTGTGAGTTGGTAGGTCAAGGTTCCACATTATCATTCACACCTTTGGGATTTTCCTATTGATTACTTTCTCAGAAGTGAAGGAGACATTTTTCCTTATAAATTGCATGATGATGTGCTGCTCATTTTCCAGTCACTCTGCACAGATACCCTGATCTCCCATTCTACTTTTCTAATTTTATAGGCCTAATTCTGCAAACCTGTCAAGCGTGAAGTCTCTAGTCACATGAGTATCTCCATTACAGGCAGTGGGACTAATCACATGATGAAGCACTTTTGACATAGGAAGATTTGCGAAATTGGCCCTCTGTTCCCAGAAATAGTGGGAGGTAGCATAGCTTAACAATCAGTGAAGCAGTAAAACTGAGCAGCAAGTAGAGGAAAGGCTAGTGGAAGGCGGATACCAAAAGAAATGCATGGATTTCCCGTGTGCACTTGGTTTCCAAATTCAGGATGTGAGTCTGTAATATTTGGCAGGACTGTGTGTTTAACAGATGGCAAGCATCCTACCTGCCCCAGTGAAAAAAATTCACACTTTTGTTTAATATTTAATTTTTATGTGCATGCATAAAATATTCCCCAAAGATAGAATATGGCTGTATTCCAGCTAATCCTATTAGTTGTCTTGTGGCTTATGTACCCATCTTTTGTGAATGTAATGAACAGGAGATTTCCTCTGATTTTATATAGTGTGTTTTTAGTGAGCAGATTCTTCCATTTCAAGCAGAAGGGGAACTTACATTTTTAAATAACAGAGCCATGGAAGCAGCTGAACTGGTAATTTAGTGCTTTATATAAAAGTGGGCCATAAGGGAAGGAAGAACATTAAACTGCACGTGACTGGAACAGTTCCAATATTTATACAGATGGTCATTGTAAGTGTTCAACTTTTATTGTAGGCCTGGATATTAGTCTCTTTTTTAATGGAAAGGAATTCCATTGCTGTATCTCTTCATGTCTATCCACATATTAATGGAGGCACAAGTACCCAGGGATTCTAATTCTTTATGCTTTGAAATAAGCTACTGGAATGAGAAACTGTGTGGAAGAAATAAACTCTTAATTGCACAGCATATTAAATTACTGTTTTATTTCTCTCCACACATGCTAACTATAAATAAAACAAAAGTCTCCTACAATCTGCCTGTGAGCTTTAAATCAGAGGAATATTGGATCTCTGTGTATCCACAATTGTCCAAATAAATTGGGAGACACTGGCTGTGCTCCCAGCCTGATGCTCCTGGGGCTCTCTGGCAACAAAACTAAGCCATAAACACCAGATGCAGTATATCTAACAAAATTTAATATCAGCAGTTTCTACATTTGGCATTTCAGAAACAGAGAGTTCATTTAAATGGTGCCAGAGGTTTATCTTTCCACCTGAATCGTTATAGCTGTACTACCAAATGTGTTGATTTGGGTCTTACTGACATTGTTTTCTTCTGGGTGTGTACAGTACATCCCAGCGCCGACTGTGAGGTCATAGTCATAGCTCTGTGCAGTATAAATCATTCCCATCTCAGCTTTTCCTTTAATAAACTTCTACCTTTTTAAGATAAAGACTGTAAAATGGACACAGTGTTGGTCAGCACATACAAGCTTAGAGAACAAAGACTGGCTCTTTTCCACTGTTAGGAGTAAAGAAGTGACAGGCTGAGAGTTTTAACGAATTACAAATACCACAAAGACTATAATATGCATGTTTGAAAAGATCATGTTATTAGCTTGACAGCCTCTGCCAGGGCAATTTTACAGCTGTGCTCATGGCTTGCAGTACATTTACTTTTCTCTGTCACTAACACTAGTGCCTAGTGCTCATTTAACACCCACAGGATTTTTTGGTCTGGTAAACAATAATTACTACTACTGATGAGGCCTGCTTGAAGTCCCCTTTTTTCACCAGTTATTTATTTATATTTACACACACACACATGCTATGTGTTAAATATATCTCTGTTATTGTAATCTAAAATCAGCATCAAGGAGGTGGCAAATAAGGCTGGATCTTGTTCCTGTTGAAGTCAACAGCATTGAACAAGTTCAAAGGATGACGGATTTCACCGCTTCAGTGTTCAGTTAAAATGACTGTAGCGCTTACTCTATTATTTATGATTTTTCGTTTTGTTAAGTCTATTGGGAAACTGTTAAAACAGGCAATGACATTCTTGGTGCAGAAATAGGGAAGGTCCTTATGGTTCAGAGAGCTATCGTAAGCGTAAACATTTTGAGCCAGAAACTTATTTATACATAGAGCCTTTTGCATTTACATCCATTTTTAAGGCTTCTTTACATGTGTAAAGGGGCCTTTGTATAAATGAGAATCGGGCCCTTCATTTTTAAAATGTGGCTTTGGAACATCCATCAAAGGCTAACCTCTGCCATTGTTGGCACACTGTGTATCTTAAATCATGCTTCTCTACCACAACATCGGTATTAACATATGTATGTTTGTGTTAGATCAGGGATCGGCAACCTTTGGCACGCGGCTCGCCAGGGTAAGCACCCTGGCAGGCCTGGCCGGTTTGTTTACCTGCCGCGTTCACAGGTTCGGCTGATCGTGGCTCCCACTGGCCACGGTTTGCCACTCCAGACCAATGGGGGCGGCGGGAAGCAGCGCGGGATGAGGGATGTGCTGGCTGCCGCTTCCCGCCGCCCCCATTGGCCTGGAACGGTGAACCACAGCCAGTGGGAGCCGCGATTGGCCGAACCTGCGGACGCGGCAGGTAGACAAACTGGCCCGGCTCGCCAGGGTGCTTACCCTGGCGAGCTGCATGCCAAAGTTTGCTGACACCCGTGTTAGATTGTCTTCAAAATGCATAGACAGATTCAGCCCTCATTTAGACCTATGCATCCTCACAGTCATAGGATTCTATAGCTACTTATAACCAAGGCCAGAATCCAGGCCACGGTGTCTACTCAGATTTATTTTTTTCCATTTGTACAAGCTGGCTATCGGCAGCTCTCAAAGAAGCAAATCCACATCACGGTATGACTGGGCTATGCTCTTGATGGGGAGCTATGCAGCGGGCATCTTTCTATCCAGTATTTTCCCCAGAAATTGAAATTAGATGGTGTGTGCAGATTTACAGGAGGGTGAGGGCCGAAGGGTGAGACTGTGAGGGCGAAGGTGGGCTGTATAGCACCATAGTAAAAACTGAAAAATGTTTGACGACCATTTTGTTAGATTTAACTCATGTTTTAAAATCATCACCCAAATTAAAGTTGGCTGCCCAACTTACCTTCTATCAAGCACTAAATCTACATTATTCTTGGTGTCTTGTTGTAGTTTTGCACAACTCTGTTAATGAACTTCTCTAATGCAGCATGTTCGTCTTTGGTGGCTTCTTGTGTGTCCGGTACTTCCAGTCCTTCAATTGATATGCTCATTAGTTCGTTCACATGATCAGGCAGAATGTGACTTCTTCCAGAACACAAAATTCTATTCAATGACAAAAAAGAATGCTCAGTTGTAGCTGTTGGGACTCGGAGTAGCAAGAGATGAATTCCTGCTTCTTTCATCCCAGAAAATATAGCCTGAAGATCAGGTTGAGCCACTAGTGATGATAAGAAAAGAAGTTGAAGTCAAATCTTCATTCATTCGTCGTATGACATTTCACTCTATATTAAAATTCTCTGTTTTGTCCTGATCATATGGCAGCCCCATTGCTGGTGGTGCCTCACTCCACTCAACTGTCAGTGTTTTATAAGACAGGCTTCTGTAAAAGCTACGTAGAGGTTGAGTAGAATCCAGAAGTTGCTGATGTAGATTTGTAAGAATCAAGTCTGTGTACTTTTTCAGCTGGCTTAACAAACACTTTTTGTCCTCTTCATTTAAGGATTCGATACAAGTGCCTTCATTAGTCATCTTTTAGACTGAAGTCTTTGATTTTTCCAGTATGTTTTCAATGGATAACTCTCTGATCCAAGTGTAGCTTTTGTTGCTGGACAAAGATCTACTACTATTTTAGCAGATACTTGGATGGCATTCTTTAATGATCCAAATGGTTTCAACAGTAGCCTTCAAGAGAGAGACTGGTGATTGTCTTCTCTGAATGTAGTAGCAAAAGTAGTCCACCAGCCTCACTACTTAGGCCTAGTCTTCACTTACCGGCTGGTCCGGCGGCACGCGATCGATGTTCTGGGATCGATTTATCGCGTCTGGTTAAGACACAATAAATCGATCCCGGATCGATCCCGGAAGTGCTCACAGTCGGCGCCGGTACTCCAGCTCGCCGAGAGGAGTACGCGGCGTCGACGGGGGGAGACTTCCGGCCGCGTCTGGACCGCGGTAAGTCCGGACTAAGGTACTTCGAATTCAGCTACGTTATTAACGTAGCTGAATTTGCGTACCTTAGTCCGAAGTCCGGACTAAGTGGGGACCAGCCCTTAGATCCATCCCTTCTTGGTAGATACTTTCCAAAGTCAGCAATAACAGATGCAGTATTACAGAAGCCAGTGGATTTTCCCAGGTTGGACTAATTTGAACTTTAGTCCCAGAGCATCTTCTGTTTTTTCCAAGATGTTCAGTCTTTTTGGATTCTTGTTGAAAAGAGTATAATGAAGACATTAAATTTATGGCTTTTTTTTTTTTTTTTAAGATTCTGTGGCTCGTACTAGTGCTAGTTGGAGTAGATCATAGAATCATAGGACTGGAAGGGACTTTGAGAGGTCTTCTAGTCCAGTCCCCTGCACTCAAGGCAGGACTAAGTATTATCAAGACCATCTCTGACAGGCGATTGTCTAACCTGCCCTTAAAAACCTCCAATGACAGATTCCACAACCTCCCTAGGCAATTTATTCCAGCACTTACCTTCCTAACTGTCAGGGAAGTTTTTCCTAATGTCCAACCTAAACCTCCCTTGTTGTAATTTAAGCCCATTGCTTCTTGTCCTATCTTCAGAGGGTAAAGAGAACCATTTTTCTCTTTCCTCCTTGTAGCAACCTTTTATGTATTGAAAACTGGCATCAAGTTCCCTCATAGTCTTCTCTTCTCCAGACTAAACAAACCCAATTCTTTCAATCTTTCCTCATAGGTCATATTTTCTAGACCTTTAATCATTTTTGTTGCTCTCCTTTGGACTTTCTCCAATTTGTCCACATCTTTCTTGAAATGTGGCACCCAGAACGGGATACAATACTCCACTTGAGGCCTTATCAACACAAAGTAGAGTGGAAGAATTACTTCTTGTGTCTTGCTTACAACACTCCTGCTAATACGTTCCAGAATGATGTTTTCTTTTTTTGCAACAGTGTTACACTGTTGACTCATATTTAGCTTGTGATCCACTATGATCCCCAGATCCCTTTCTGCAGTACTCCTTCTAGGCAGTTATTTCCCATTTTGTATGTCTGCAACTGATTGTTCATTCCTAAGTGGAGTACTTTGCATTTGTGCTTATTGATTTCATCCTATTAACTTCAGACCATTTCTCCAGTTTGTCCAGATCATTTTCAATTTTAATCCTATTCCTCAAAGCACTTGCAACTCCTCCCAACTTGGTATTGGCTGCAAACTTTATATGTGTACTCCCTCTGTCATTATCTTAAACATTGATGAAGATATTGAACAGAACCAGACCTAGGACCAGTCCCTATGGGACCCCCCTTGATATGCCCTTCCAGCTTGACTGTGAACCACTGATAACTATTCTCTGGAAATGGTTTTCCAACCAGTTATGCTGCCACCTTATAGTAGCTCTATCTAGGTTGTATTTCCCTAGTTTGTTTATGAGAAGGTCATGTGAGACAGTATAATAAGCCTTACTAAAGTCAAGATACACCACATCTACTGCTTCCCCCCCATCCACATCCCCCCATTGTTACCCTGTCAAAGAAAGCTATTAGGTTGGTTCGTCACCATTTGTTCTTGACAAATCCATGCTGACTGTTACTTATCACGTTATTATCTTCTAGGTGTTTGCCAATTAATGGAGTTAAAAATTAAACAATCATCTTTCTGGGTACTGAAGTTAAGATGGCCTCTGCGGTGTGTATAGAAGATATTAGGGTTACATTTTTCTCAGAGCAAAGCTTGTATTCCACCATGTCTTCCAGAGAAGTTTGCAGCTTCATCAAATGCACAAGCAGCCATCTGTCTGGGGTCCAATTTACAAGCATTTAACTCTTCTAAGATGTGAGTTGTCAGAGATACAGCCGATGTGTTTTCTATAACCTGAAGATCTAGAAATGCATCTACTGGCCTGCCACTGACATCAAGGTAATATACACAATGACTTAATACTTGACACCCATTTGCGTCGGTGCATTCATTCATCAGCCATGAATGCACATTTTTTTAAGGTTGTGAGAGAGTTCTTCATTTTTTTCAACTGCTGAGTCTTTCACTGTTGCACCATGTGCTTCTAACCAATCAGTTGAGTTTCTTGCAGAAAGATAGTGAGCATTTGCTGGTCTTGTTCAGAACCAGTGTCCAACTCAGGGTTAACAAGTGACTATGCACCTAACATTGGCCTCCTGTTTGTTGTATCTCTTGCTTAAATGGAAAGTATGATGCGACAGCCATGTTTGTTCACATAAACTGTGTTGTGTCTCCAGCATTCTTAGCAGCCTCATAAATTACTTCTAAAAGTGGCTATTACAGTGACTGGCTTATAAGGCTTTCTGCATGTGGATGCAGTCCAGAGGCTTGGTGTTTTGCAGCCTTTTCATGTAGTTGGTCAGCATTGGCTTGCTGATTGGTTTGGCAAATCAAGCTCCTCCACTTTTACCAATTGTAGCAGTGGGAAGCTTTCCTTCTTCATAAGCTTTTTTGCAAGAGGTGCACCAATAGCCATCTTTTGTAACTTCCATAAATGGGAAAAGTTTGACCTACTAACATCAGGAACTGTCTTTAGGTTGTGGAGACACTGTTTCTTCAGTAGGTAGCTGTATTTGTGCTTAGGGCTGCTCGGATGTAGATACGCCACTTAAACTTTCAGATGACATGTTGGTATATTGTTGATGTGTTCTTCATCTTGCTTGGTTTGACCACTGGGGGCAGGGGATGGGGGAGTTCAAGGGTGTGTGTAGGGAAATCCGTGCTTCTGTCCAGGCTGTGAAACCACTTTGCAGTCCTAAATTGCAGTAGGGAGGGAGGAAAGTGGAAGGATCTGCATAGCAGCAAATCCTGTGGCCCACCCCATGAATAGAGTAGAGAAGGAGCTATAGTAGATCTGAGCTCCACATCATGTTGGGGTGTGCATCTCCTGTATGATCTCAATAAATGTTGCCCCTTGCACATCAGAACCACACCAATCTCATGATTGCAAGGACCAGTACAGCATGATTCCCTCTGTGTAGGAAGAATCAAGAAGCTTTACTTGTATTCTGCACAGCCACTTATGCAGAATGCTTCTTGGGAGCTGTGCTTTGAGAGTGCTAGGAGAGAGAGTGTTTCGTTTTATTACAGATTCCAAACACAATGGTTAAATATACAATGTTTAAAAATCTCCCTCCAAACTGACATACATCTGAATGTGTGATTAAAACCATGCAAGGACCGGAGGCAGAGCAGATTGTGCACCTGCAGCTGGTGGAGACGGATCACTGCAAACCATGCGTTATGCACACACATGGCAAAAAGGTCAGGCCTAGGTCCTAAATAAACAATGCAGGAGAACAATTGTAATCTGATTGCTTAAAAAAACATAAGGCAAAGAGGACTTTTTTTTACTTGGGTAAGGAAGTACTTATGGGGTTAGGCCAGCATTTTTTCAAACCTAAATCTATATGTAGGCATCTGTGTTAAACGGCTTAATTTTCAAAAATGCTGAATACACGGAACACCCATGACTTCAGTGGGAATTGCAGGTGTTCATCTAACTGGTCTGATTTTCAGGATGCTGCTTACATTTGGATTTGGTTCCTGAAATGTAGGTTCTTAACTAATAGCAAACTCTCAGTTAGGTGGCTTGTTTGCTGACTAGTCTATACTGAGTAGATTTTCTTGAACCATGCTTTATTCCTGCATCTACAGTTCCTCTCTATGTTCCCATAAAGATTTTTGAGAGTGCCTGAAAATCCCGTAAGAGGCACTGTCTATGGCTGAGGCATGCTAGTTCAAAGCCTCTAATTTAAAACATAATTGGCTAAATTCTGCACTCAGTTACATCAATGCAATGCCACTGAAACCAAGGGGATTGCACCAGTGTAACCAGGATTTGGCTATTTGTTTTTGTTCTACAATCAATAAATTGGGTTCTTCTTCTTCTTCTTCTATGGTACCTTGTGTCCATAGAAAGCAAACTTGGTCAAAGTTCCCATCAAGTGGTGCAGGAGCAAAACCTTAACAACTCATTAAGTTCCCGAAAGAGTATTAGTCCTGTCCAGTCTCTCTTATTTTAAATGGTAAGTTATTTGGGGGATGGATTTACTACATATGTGTACAGTGTGTAGCACAATAGTACCTAGCTCTTACATAGTGCTTTCCATCAGTAGATCTAAATGCACTTCACAACCATTAATGTATTTATCATCACCCCTGTGAGGCAGAGAAGTGCTAATGTTCTCATTTTGAACATAAGAACGGCCATACTGGGCCAGACCAAAGGTCCATCTAGCCCAGTGTCCTGTCTTCCGACAGTGGCCAATGCCAGGTGTCCCAGCGGGAATGAACAGAACAGGTAATCATCAAGTGATCCATCCCGTTGCCCATTCCCAGCTTCTGGTAGACAGAGGCCAGGACACCATCCCTGCCCATCCTGGCTAATAGCCACTGATGGATCTATCCTCCATGAATATACCCTGTTATAGTCTTGGCCTTCACAACATCCTTTGGCAAAAAGTTCCACAGGTTGACTGTGTGTTGCGTGAAAAAATACTTTTGCAGATGGGGAACTGAGGTTCACAGAGGCTAAGTGATTTATCCAAGGAAACACAGGAAGTCTGTGGCAGAGCAGGGAATTGCAGCCTGGTGTCCCAAGTCCTAGGCTACTGCCCTAACCACTGAACCATCCTTCCCTACTGTGAGGCCTTGATCTCACCTGTGGCACTTGATGCTACTGTAACGTGACTAATTAACTATACAACCTGCCATCTTCCAAGGTATAAAAACCTCCACATACTTCTGAAGACCTTCCTGGTCTTGTACAACAAAAATCTGTAAACTACCAGAGAAGTCTGTGGGGAAAGTCAAGATAATGATCGCTCTTGAACTGGGAACATGGAGTTTACAAACAAGTGATCATTTTCTGGAAATAGTGAATGGAATCTGCACTCCACTTTGTTCTCTTGGATACAGGGGCGGCTCCAGGCACCAGCACAGCAAGCGTGTGCCTGGGGCGGCAAGCCGCGGAGGGCGGCATGCCAGTCGCCGTGAGGGCAGCAGTCAGGCAGCCTTTGGCGGCATGCCTGCGGGAGGCCCGCCGCTCCCGCGGCTTCGGCGGCAATTCGGTGGCGGGTACGCCGAAGGCGTGGGACCGACAGATCACCCGCAGATACACCCTGAATCCGCGTGACCAGTGGACCGCCCACAGGCATGCTGCCGAAGGCCGCCTGACTGCCATGCTTGGGGCAGCAAAAAACATAGAGCCACCCCTGCTTGGATATGGAGGTAAGATTAAACACCTAACCCAGAGTGCTGTGTGTTCTTGCTGTTCTCTGAAACTGTTTACGACAGGACTCTGAAAAGAAACTCTCTCCCATTCCAACTTTATCAACAGGATCTTGCCTGCTTTTGTGAACTATTGACTGCACAGCTGCAGATGTAGATTATAGCAGCGTATTGAGTCATAAACATTAAGCTAGTACAGGAACTCTTATTAGAAACACACTGAATTCTTGGACAATTCAACCCACGTCCCAATAAAACGCAGTTGTAAAGAGAGGTTTCTAAACCTCAGTTATTAGATCGAGAGACAAGTACATGAGCACATTTTAAATATATAGCTCAAGGGGTTCTTAGCATGGCTCTGACCTTTCATGCCTGAGCTATTGGGAAAGTTGAAGACTGTATTGAAATAGCACTGTACACTGACTTTCTACTTTAATTTGAGTTAATTCATTTTGGGTCAGACTCACTCCAGTCCACTGCTGTAACTTCACTGAAGCTGTAATGGGGTAATAGAGAACTTTTCCGTATATGTTTTAGGTACTCTCTTGATTTGGGCCAAATATATGCCACACAACCCTGATCATCCAGAGGCAATGAAAAGGGAGAGTAGATATTAGCAATTCACTGGATTTGGTAGTTCTAATTTTAGGGTGACCAGATGTCCCGATTTTATAGGGACAGTCCCGATTTTTGGGTCTTTTTCTTACATAGGCTCCTATTACCCCTCCACCCCCATCCCAGTTGTTCACATTTGCTGTCTGGTCACCCAATCTAATTTGTATTATTAAAAAATCATGGGATAGAGCCTCATCTAGTGTAAACTCTCTCCATTGATTTTGATGGAGCCAGGTAAATTTATACCAGATGAGCTCTGACCCTACAGTGCTAAGACTTTCTCCTCTTCTAAGAAACAGAGACGCTTTAGTGGGCCGAAAATTACAAGGGGATTAATACATTAGAAAAGTTTCAGTAGCTTTTGTAAATTGCCCGTTCCAGTACCGAACAGCCTTCATTGATCATGCCTAAAGGTCTGTGTCATTTATTCTTTCCTTGAGTATTAAACATGGCAACCTACTGCAGTGTACTAGAATTCATGATTGATAGTCCTGTCCTGTTAGGATAATTAGAAACTTGCCACTCTCTGATTAATGGAGGCCTTGAGAGACCTGAATATGATTAACTTCATAAATACATGTTATGAAATCATGGCCAGTGGTCTAGCACGAATGTATTTTTCCCTAAAGGACAGTATGTGCTAACACAGGAATAGGAGAAGACACAGTGCCAGGCATAGAAAGGCATTCAGGAGTAAAAGGAAAATCCTTAAAGGCTGGAGTCTAACTCAAAGAATTTCTTTAATTCCCTTTCAGAATTAGATCATCTTTTTTGCTGTCTCTCTTCTAAATTTAATCACTTTCCTAGATGCACCAAAATGCATATCACATTTGTACACGACACAGTGTACCGTCTCCCTCTGAGCCAGGTTTTCTTTTACTGCAGTGGTTCTCAAACTTTTGTACGGGTGACCCCTTTCACACAGCAAGCCTTTGAGTGCGACCCCCCCTTATCAATTAAAAACCCTTTTTTATATATTTAACACCATTATAAATGCTGGAGGCAAAGCGGGGTTTCAGGTGGAGGTTGACAGCTCGCAACCCCCCCATGTAATAACCTCGCGACCCCCTGAGGGGTCCCGACCCCCAGTTTGAGAACCGCTGTTTTACTGTATGCAGGTGAATTCACTTATACGAAGGCATCAAACTGGTTGAAGAACACCTAGATGTTTGCCTGTGCATAGTGAAATCCTTGGGTAGCTGTTGACATGGTTCCTATGCTGCCACCTCAGAGCATTTTTTGCAGTGAACATGGCTGGTGGAAAGGATGTAGCTGGAGTTTTCCTGCATCCTGCTGATCCTTGTCTGCTGGAACAGCTCCTGGGAGCCTCTGGTAGCTGGCACAAAGTAAAGTAGCCTTCAGGCTGCTCCAACTTATATAAGGGACTGGGCCTAGCACCTGGCTTAGAGACACTTTTGCCTCCTCTAAAGAATTGGATTCCCCTGAATCTTGCTCCAATCATAGGCACCGACTTCCCCTCTTTCCCATGAGCGCTCGACCCCCACTCTACCCCGGCCCCGCCCCCATTCCAACCCCTTCCCCAAAGTCCCCACCCCCTCCCTGCCCCTATTCCAACTCCTTCCCCAAATCTTCGCCCCGGCCCCGCCTCCTCCCCTGAGAGCACCACGTTCCCGCTCCTTCCCCTCCCTCTGCTGTTTGGCGGCAGCTGGGCAGGAAACGCTGGGAGGCAAGCGGAGGAAGAGGAGGAGGTGGGCTTGAGTGTGAGGGGAGCTTGGCTGCTAGTGGGTGCAGAGCACCCACTAATTTTTCCCCATGGGTGCTCCAGCCCCGGAGCACCCATGGAGTCAGCGCCTATGGTTCTAATCACAAAATCACACTCCACATTTAGTTCTTAAGTCCTCATAATGACAGATAGAATTAACCTGTGTCATAACCACAGTAGTTTTTGGATCAAATGACTTGTGGTATTTCCATTGCTTTTACAATACACTCTCTTTCCTCTGCAGCAGAGAACTCCTGTTAGACCAATATTTTGTTGCTATTTATACAGTATGCATTTTAAGGGGAAAGGTGCCAAGGTGAACTTAATTTCAGAATGTCGCATTACTAAAGAAAAAAATCACCTACTGTTTCTGCTGGGATAAGCAGAAGGCTTTAATTTCTTAGGGCTAATTTATTTCTGTAAAACGGACAGCAGCAAGGGTAGAAATACTTTCAATTCTCAGCTTGATAAAGACCTCAATTCAGCACAGCACTGCACGCTTTGCTGAAGATGGATGGACTAAGCACATCATTAGATTTGAAGTGCAAGAGGGACCTTGACCTCTTGTCTAACACAAGCCATGAATTTCACCCATTAATTTCTGCATCTAGTTTAGTAACTCGGAATGGAATTAGAGCATATTTCTTAGAAAGACATCCAGTCTTGATGTTTAGAGTTAAGCATATGCTTAAGGACCTTGCTGATTCAGGGCTAAATACATGAAGGATTTTTTGATACGCTAATTCACTGGGGGTAGATAGATGATTAGATGTGACTATTCAGCACACAGGAGTTGATTAGCTCCCACTGAAATCAATTACCAATTCCCTTTGACATCAGTGGGACCAGAATCAGGTCCCAACTTTAGGCATTGCTAAGAAACCCAGTGTAAGGATGAGGGGAAGAAGAAGTCAAGGCATATATCCACTTGGTGAAAAAGGTGAAAACCCCTATAGGGTTTTTGGTTTTGTTGCTTTTCAGGTAAACTTTAAAAAAACCCAACTAACCAAGAACACTTACCAAGAAATAACCATTTAAAAAACAGTTTGTTTACCCCCCTCTGGACCCTGACTTTAAAACATGGCTTTCATCACTTTTGGGCACTTGCACAGCTAGCTTTTTGCAAATACTCTTCTGCACATGCAAATATAGGTGTAAATTTTCAAAAGTGACTCATGATTTTGGCTGCCTTAATTTTTGGGTACTCAACTTGAGATACTTTACAGAGACCTGATTTTCAGAAAGTGCTAAGCATCTGTGCCTTCTGATAGTCTGACCCCTTTAAGTTGTCTGAAGTTAGGCAGCCAAAACGCTGAAGTGCCTAAAATCATGAATCTGAAAATGTAGGGTTATTTTTATAAATAAAAGGCCATGTATTATTCCCACTATTGTTCCTTTGATTTATGGCAAAGTCATAAGAGAATGATGGGTAACTTGAAGCCAGATCCTGAAAATGCTTATAAATAGTCCCTTTTTTATGTGTGTAGCCCCAGTGATTTCAGTAGGATTATTCACCTGAGTATGGATTACCAGTCTGAGTGTTTTGAAGATCTAGCTCTCAGTTATCACTTAATGCCAAAATTGTCAAGCCACTTTCAATACTCTCTGCTGTGGTGGTTTGAAGAACTGATGATGACACCTTAAGGTTATACAACGGAAAGTCAAGGATCCAAAAACGTATTGCAGTGTTTTTGCTTTGGGCAGTTAGCTCTCTGGTCCTAAGAAGCAAGCTGAAAATTTTCCAATAGCCTCAAGAAATTTTTCTAGCAAGTATCAAGCTTGAAGGCTTGAAGCAGGGAAATCTGAGAGACGTGGGCATTAAAACAAAAGAGGAAATAGTTGCTTGCAATTCTGTCTTGTGAGAGAGTGAAGAATCTGGATTCTGATTATGTAAATTCTGAGACGACAGGGAAATAAAAGCTGACTATTAAACTTTTTAATGGCACAGTTACTTAACACACAAATCACTCTCTCATTTCACTGAGCTTGGAATGAGAAAAAGCAGTCGCTTGGTCTAGTTTTCCAATATATCTGTAGACAAGACCAAAAGTTGGTAGTCTGCAGGAAAAAGAAGTAAACTTGGTAGATCCACTGCCGCTAATAAGTTGCACTTGCTTGTCATTAGTTTTGCATACTTGCCGTTGTGCAAACCCTTACATTCGTTGTTATTTTCGACGCTGCTCATTGTAACAATAAAACTGAATCCAAAATTGTCTTCCACGGTCTGTGTACACATAGGAAATTTGCATTGCTTTCCTGTTTGATCTCATAGCTCCATGCTGGCTAGCTGTCAAAACAGGGAGGATGGCAACATAGGGAAGGTGGTTGGAAAAAACTGTTATGGGCCAGATCTTCCGCTGATACAATCAGTGGAGCTGCACTACTCTGTAATAGAACTAAGCAATTGAGGATGTGGCCCTGGACCTTGCAATTCTGGAGTAGTTTTGCTCTGTATTGCCCTCGCTGAAGCACTGTTAAACGGTAAAACTGAAGTGCTTCTTTCCTATTCCAGAATGTGATTAGAATTTAAAATTGCGTTGTTACAACAAGTTTGATATCTTTTCTGCAATTTATTTAACTGAGGGAAAGTCGGATCCTTAAATAGCATTTAGTGCTGACAATTTCTAGCATTTCACAGTCTGTCAGTAAAGGGCCCCTTGTCCTGGCTATGTCTGAGGAATAGCTCCGCCCAGTCTGATGCCCCTTGCTGTCTCTCGTTTGTGCTGTGACCCCTCTCATGTTTCAGGAGTTGCAGTGCTCCCTTTGTAAAAAGCAACAGAGGGTCCTGTGGCAGCTTTAAGACCAACAGAAGTATTGGGAGCATAAGCTTTCGTGGGTAAGAACCTCACTTCTTCAGATGCAAGTCTGCATCCAAAAATTGCATCCAAAATTCTTCCCCCCCCTTTTTTTTTTCATTAATCAAATTTTTTTGCCCTTCCTCTTTTAATATTTTCTGTACTAGGCTTTTGAATTCTTGTGTACCCAAGGGTATTTCAGAATCTGTCATTCCATTTCTTACAGCATGTGCTTGCCTTTTTTTTTTTGTATGCCCTCATTCTGCCGCAAACCTCCTGACTTTACACCAACTCCGCCTGCTCCTGTCCAGCTGGGTTCCATTCTGAATCAGTGCTCTCCTATCAAGCTGCAGGTGTGGCTCATCAGGTTAACTCCTTGGCCACATTAATCCTTTCCAGGCTAGTGTGGGGGCAAACACCCCATCACACTTTTTTTCAAGGAGTCTGTTGCGAAGTTGTTCAGAGTGTAGGAGATGTAAAGCAAGATATACCAGCAAAGAAAAGTTGAGTCGAAGGAGCACAAAAATATATTATACTGGACAATATCTACTCATTTAGGATCAAATTCTGGTCTCACTGAAATCAATGGGATTTTGATCTTTTAGCTTCAATGGGAATCAGAATTTAGCTTCAATGGGGATCAGAATAAGTTTCTCACAACCATGTTCATCATTGTTTGCTTTGAGCTGCTCCTTTAGCTCCCTAGGCAGAGGTCTTATCTTTCGGAGTTGAAGGCCACTCCCACCCGGCCATTTTTGTTGCCCTTGTCTTCAGTAGGAAGATCTTTTCTGCTGTGTCAAATGAGATATGAGGACCATAACTGAGCACAGTTTTCATTAGGCCATACCGTCAATTTAAGTAATGACATTGGTTTTCATCCACTCTTAACTTTTTCCGAACCATTAATTACTCTGTAAACTCTTTCACATAATTCTAACGGATTAGAAAGGCATAATTTATGCCTTCCAAAACCCACGCTGCTCAGCGAGGGGTCAAATACTCCAGTCCTTACTCAGCCAAAATTCCCTTCATTGACTTCAGTAGGAGTATTTTTCATGAATAAATACTAGCATTTGGCTAGTAGGAGCCAGATCCTAAACACATTTGCTCCAGTATAAATGCAGAATAACTTTATAATTGCTTTGGATTTACAGTATAACTGATAGCAATGTTTTGTCTGAGGTGTCCTGTAACTTGATTTTTCCTCAGCAGTTTTTCCTAGGCTCTCTGCTTTATAAATCTTGGAATCACCATGCACTTGCTCCTTTTTAAAAAGATGGGTGTAATTTTGGTCCCCCTCTAGTAATAGCTGTTTAATGATAAATTACATATTTTTATTAGTAGCTCAGCTGTTTTGTTCCTTCAGAATTAGCTGTCATCTGTCATCCCCCTGCTGATTCACTGCAATTGAATGTCTTGAATTTTTCCATCACCTCTTCTTTTCTTTTTTAATATCTGTATCTCTGACCGTAGCTCACCGCAAATAGTGACTTCTGGAACAGGGATTGCTTCTTCCCCACCCTAACCCCAATCATCCTCTCTGGTGCAGACTGATTGCAAAGAAATCATTTAGCTTGGCTGCAATCTCCGTATCTTTGATTGCCCCCTGGCCTCCCCAGGACTCTAGCTGGGGAGGACACTGACTCTCCATAGGCTTCTCTTTTTCTGACCTACTTAAAGTATTGTTGTATTATTATTTCAGTTTGGCAATTAATTCTTCCCATTTTCCTCTTCATCTCCATTTTTTCTGCCAAACTTTATGTTCCATTGTATTTAGCACACTTGGGCTGGATTTACATTGTACAAAAGGATACTTTTGCGTCCTCAATAACTCATCCCTTGCCATGGAGCTACAAACTGTTACAACTTTCATGTAGGATTTTTACTTTATACTGCCTGGCATTTCTCTAGGGACAGAATACACCTCTACCCCAATAAAACACTGTCCTCGGGAGCCAAAAAATCTTACTGCGTTACAGGTGATCCGCCGGAGTGCGCAGCTCCCCCTTCCCCCCGGAGCACTGCTTTACCGCGTTATATCCGAATTCGTATTCTATCGGGTCACGTTATATCGGGCTGGGGTGTATTTCTTTTGCTTCATTTAAAGAAGAGGCAGAGGGTTAAATCCTGGAGCCATTGAAATAAATAGGAGCTTTTGCAATTGACTTCAATGGAGCCAGGATTTCACACAGAATCTTTGATTTGTGGTCAGCTTTCCATACTGAATGAAAGGAATAGAGAGCACAAAGCTACATTTCCCCACTATTGTATTGGGGAGGGCATTGGACTGAGTGTTGGAGGACTTGAATCTAGACCTGGTCCAGTGTGTGCTGCTGGTTGAGACGCTGCTTTGTGCCTTAGCTTGTCCATCTGTAAGATTAATTTACTCACCATTGTGAAACACTTTGAGAGAGATGGTAGTAGTATCATTTATTAATTTAGGAATTCTGTATTTGCTTATCGGGAGAATGAAGCAGTTACGTAACATTTTAGGTCTTCAAAGTAATGGATAATCATTAAGGCCTTGACCCAACAAAAAACGGTCACAAAATGAGTCTCGGTGAAACCAGGTATACAAATGACATGCTTAAAGTTGTGTATTTGCTTAAGTGATTTGTTGTATCGAATCCTAATTAATTATTGCCTTCCCACAGGGTTAGATTTGTTTCCTGTGAAGTGTGTACCAGTGAAAATCTTGTTCAGTGACAAGCACCTAATGATTCCCATTGCATAGAAGTCTGCTTTAGTACAGGCTGCAGAGGGTTAAACTGGCTCCCCTGTATTCCCATCCCCAGTGCTTATTCAGAAAAGCCATGTTGGGAAACTTAAGATAAGAGCATTTATCTTCACGTCAAAACTGCTCACTGTCTTTGATGGACTCCCAACACATTTCAACAAGAGGCTTAAGCTGCGGAAGCCAGAATACAAGCAGTCTCTGGTTATGGTTATCCCGCTAAAACATGGCACACATCAAATCAGTTACAATGTAAAAGATGTTTGGTTTTTTGTTTTGTTTCCCCGGTCAGCAGCAAGTGTTGCAGGATGAAACAAAACCTCTCCTGTCTGCTAGCACAGCCTCCTCTGTTAAGATGCTGATTAAATGTGAAATGTATATTTCTTAAAAGAGAGTGATCGCTAACATTTTGCAGCAAGCTTTCCCATCTGTCTTGGGGTAGGCAAATGCAGCAGGCCTTGAGACTAAGCACATGCAGGTCACTCTGTCTCTCTCTCATGAACTGTCAGTCCACAGAGAGAGAAAGGAGAGGGGCTGCAGGATAGTAGAAAACATAACGACAGAAGGGCCCAAGCAACAAAATTCAGAGCACACCTCTCCCAGAGTGGAAGAGTGTTCTACTCCTAGCCTCTGGATTGAACTCACTTGTCAAAAACAGACAGAGGAGCTGTTCTATCAGTTCACCACTGCTCCATTAAACACATCCCAGGAGGAGGCAGACAGACACAAGTGGGAATAGCTGGTGTTTCCATACACCAGCGTCCTTAGCTTTCAAGACTCTCCTGGCAACACTTACATCAGGAAACACTTGCATTTCCATCACTTTACCCCCTCCCCCCCCCAAAAAAAGCCATTTGCTGTGCCATTTGGAAATGGCCAGACACTGACAGGGAATGTCACTTGTTTCTGCTCCTACCCTTTCCTGTGGCATGTTGTTCCCTACCAGTCCTGTCCCTAGTCTCCATGCTGCCTTCGGTGAGCTTTCTCCTGGCTGTAGATGCCTGTGAGCTCACTGCCCTGAAAGTAAAACTATTTGCAGCAGTAGCACAAGTTGGTCCAGATTTTGAAAGCTCTGGGAAGCGTGCCCCGGTTCTGAAGGAGTTTGCTCATTCTAAGACTTGGCCTACTCTTAAAGGTGTTGCTGGAATAGCTGTGTTTGTTCGGGGTGTGAAAAAATTACACCCCCTAATCGACATAGCTGTGCTAGCAAACACCCTGCTGTAGCTGCAGTCTACCAGCAACAAAAGCCCTTAGCAGCTATAGCCTATTTTGTTTGGGGAACTGGTATAACTGCACTGACAAACCCTTTCTCGTGTAGACATACCCTAGGGAGCCTTTCTTTCTGTGTGTTTATACCACACTCTTCACCATAGTGGCAGCAGCTTGAGATGTTCCCCTTTTCCCCAAGCAGGAGTGCGGCGCTAGAGTGCTATTGATTCCCAACCTTTGACTGAGGGAGCCCAGGAATTCTTCTCTCCCTGCTTCCCCACTTCTCTCCTCCTACGGATTTCAGAGTCAGAGGAAACAAACAGTCCCTGATGGTGGGAGGGGTGGGATGGAAGAAAAGCTCATCTCAGCAACTGCCCCAGCCTTTCAAAATATGCAGAGTGCCCCTTTCGGAGGTTGTCACAGTGTATTCTCTTGGCTGCTGTGGTAGATGGACCTTGTTGAAGAAGCAACTTGGACCAAAAGCTCTTTCATGGGTTCACTTCCATGAGTGAGCCAGGAAGACTCTGCCTGTTGGAGTTAAATTCAGTTCTGTTGCCCCTGAGGGCTGTAGGCCTTTAAGGGGATGACAGGAAGAAAGCAGACTCCCACCTGGCCAAAAAAGGCAACCTGAGTTGGGGGAGACCCCACTGATGTGAAAGAGATGAATTTGAACAGACTAAAATGACTATGTGATCACTAATATAGCAACCTGCCCACACTCGACAGATTCAGTTAATGATCAGGAGCTCGGCTGGTAACGAGCTCAGCAATCCCTTCCCTTAATGGCACTATAATAGCTGATTAGGACAATATATCTCAGAAAAGTGACAGTGGAAGAGACTCACTTTGTATCTCATTCTGACGCATTCAAGTGAAGAAAGCCTTTAATCCTTTCAGAGTTTGATATTTTAACAAGGTTTGATTTTTTTTCAGGTTTTCTTTTTAATGACTGACATTATCTAAAGCAGATTTCTAGTTTGTTCCTTCCATGCTGTCAGGGTTGCAAGTGACCATAGGACTCAATGCTACTGTTCACTTCCAGGAGGGGAGGGAAGCAAAACCAAGTTGATTCCAGCTGCTGTGGGGACGCACAGGAATGGAGAGTGCTAACTGCACAGCATGCTCTTCCACCTCCCCAGGCCCCACGGGAGTCCCTCTTTGTATCTGGATTGGGGGGGTTGAGGATGGCCGTGGCATTGTTTCTTATTAAGCTCAATGAGGGCAGAGGTGCGCTAATGCTGACTGGAGCTGGTTGAAGTTTCCTGCTGAAGAAATAGGGTTTCATCAAAAAACAAATAGTTTGCAGGAAAGTGTAATTCTCAATACAATTGTTCACTGAGAAACTTTGGAATGGAATGAAATAAAGATTTTAATTCTGTGACGTTGCATTCCATAATGTTTTATGGAAATACGTTTATAAGTGTGAATATGATGTAACGGGAATATGCTTTATGCAAAAGGTTTCTTGTAAGGTATCATAACAAAGGTTATAACCTACTGAATATATTCCTCCTATTTGTATGTATCATTCTTGTATCTGAAGCTAGAAATATAAAGTATAACTCTGAGGTCCTATTGTAATTATGCAAAGTGTGGGCCACTGATGGTGGTTTAGAATCTTGATGGCTCCCATTGACTAGGACAATTGGTTGTAAATGGCTCTGTTTACTTGCAAGCCTTCCTATGTTCGGGTGAGCCAGCCCAGGAAGAATGGAGGCTGGGGTCTCACAAGACATGTGAACATGTCACCTGATACTGGATACCTGAACCTGGTGCTTTTCTATTTAGAAGGAGGGGTGGGGACCAGAGAGACAAAAAAGTCTCGCCTTGTACCTAAGCTATAAAAGGGGGTTGAACAGAACAAAGGGGGCCGCCAATCATGAGAACACCCCTGCTTGCCACCTAAGATGTCTGCTGGAAGTAACAAGGGCTGTACCAGGGGAAAGGATTGGGCCCAGACTAGGAAGGAGTCTAGTCTGTGAAAGAAGTTTATTGGAACATCTCTGAGGGTGAGATTTTACCTGTAAACAGTTTCTTAATGTATTAGACTTAGACTTGCATGTTTTTGCTTTATTTTGCTTGGTGACTTACTTTGTTTTGTCTGTTATTACTTGAAACCACTTAAATCCTACTTTTTATTCTTAATAAAATCATGTTTGTTTATTATTGAACCCAGGTAAATGATTAATACCTGGGGGAGCAAACAGCTGTGCATATCTCTCTATCAATGATATAGAGGGCGAACAATTTATGAGTTTACCCAGTAAAAGCTTTATACAGAGTAAAACGGATTTATTTGTGGTTTGGATCCCATTGGGAACTGGGTGTCTGGGTGCTGGAGATAGGTGACCTGCTGAGCAGTTTTTGGTTAAAGTCTGCAACTTTGGGAGCATGGACCAGACCTGGTCTGTGTTGCAGCAGGCTAGTGTGTCTGGTTCAACAAGGCAGGGTTCTGGAGTCCCAAGCTGGCAGGGGAAACGGGCTCAAAGGTAGTCTCAGCACATCAGGTAACAGTCCCAAGGGGGTCTCTGTGACCGAACCCGTCACACATTTGGTTTCATTTTTTGCAAACCGTTTCCTTTTTTTGAAATTTCAAATTTTTATTTCCACCCCCTTTCTTCCTCCTTTTTTGGCTCCAACTGCCCAGCTGTTACTTTCCCCTGCTCCTCTTTTTCTTTTTCCTTTGACCACTTTGTAACTTTTGAAAACTTCTCCCACCTTGCAAAATTAGAGTAGCAAAAGGAAAAAACAGAAGATGAAAAAATCTGGATGCCTGTCATTCATTTTTATCGTACTTGGAGGGAAAGGAGGAAAAATGAAATTTTGAACATTAAAAATTTGAGAAAATGCTTCACAATTTAAAAAAAATTAACTTGTTCCATTTAGACACTTGCAAAATAGGAACAACTTTAAAATTTTATTTTTTTAAAGGACTTTTTTTTTTTTTTTTTTTTTTTTTGGACCAGCTCAAGTTCTGATCTTCAGCTTTTACTGCACAGCACTGTGGTTCCCCCCCACCACCCAGGCTGTGTGGGGGTGGGGGTGCAGTCTGGGGAACTGCAGTGAACTGGGAGTCTATAAGAGCATAGCTGTGGAGCTGTGTTTCCCTGGGACTGGTAAGTAATGTGAAAGAATAGAGCAGCCAAATGGATCCGGGGTTTTCAGAAGCTGCCAACTCCAATCAGTTGGAAGCCTGAGAAAGAGAGTGCACATGTTCACATTTTGAGTTTCCATTTGCCTATGCAGTAATAGTTCGCCTAGAGGAGCAGGTGGGCCTTCATTTTCAGCAAGATGGCAGCAGGCTCAGCAATACCAGCTGTAGCAATAACTTTTTATAGGAAGTGTCTGTACATTCTCAGAACAACAGGATAAAATCTCAAGAGTCTACATAAATCTCTTGATTTGGGCAAAAGCCTACACATGAACTTCTTGAAATGAAGAAAAATAATCATTCCAGTTAGAAAATAGAACAAAACCCTAAAATCAAGAAGTAAGCATTTATGCTGTGGCCCAGGATTAGAGTACAGGTAGTCAGACTTCTTAGAATTAATTTAGAAGGTTCATTTCCTATTCCTGTAGTACTGCTAGTGAGACTCCTATCTAACTGCCCTGTTAGAAGGTTCAATCTGCTATTAAACAAGGAGTACTATATGGTCTAAAACAGCAGATACTTGGTAATAAACTTTTGGGTTACCACAACCACTGAAATCTGTATATGCTAGTTTCCAAATTCAGCTGTTAGCAAGTAATTCTTATTTGTCATAGCTTTGGGTTTTCACTTTTATAAGCTTTGCAATTAACACAGATTTAAATTGTTTGAAAGAAAATGTTGCATTTAAATTTGAGTTCTCAACCATCCAGGTGATTTCTGGGTGGGACATAGGGGGTGTCATATTCCAGGGTGCAATCCTGACCAGTGATAGTTTGTCACTGTCTGCCCCATAACCCTGGGTGCCACACAATGCTCTGCTGTTGTAGCTCCCAACCTGGGCTGCTCACAGTCTGCCAGCATTCAGGTCAGACCCAGAACGTCTATGTATAGCTACAGCCCTGGTCCAGCAACTCTCACCTGTCAGCCACACACCAGTCATATCCTGGCTACCACCAGCCTGGGTTACTACTGACAGGGGACCTCCCCCCCCACACACACACACACTCCCAGTCCAGAATTTTCCCCAAAAAGTACTGTAGGTGGAGTATCTGTACCAAACCTCTCATACTCCTTGATGTTCATTGCTCGCTGATTGAGGAGTCCTGAGTCAATTTTCTCCAGCCCTCTCCTGGACAGTTCAGATATTAAAGGTCCCTTACCCCTGGAAAGGGTCAATATTCAACACTTTGCTATTTAACTGGAGTTACCAAACAGTTCAGTTTAAACACAGCAGTGGATTGGTTGAGATGAGGGGTTCTCAATCTATGGGGCGGGCCTCCCAAGGAATGTGTCAAGGGAGGCATGAGCAGTGTGCTGGGTTTTGTTTCTTTGTTTGTTTTGCTTTGTTTTAAAGAGCTCTGCTGTCAGCCCTGGGTGACTGGGGCTTGTGCAGAAGGACTGTGCACATTCGGGAGGTGGGGATAAAGAGGACAGCCGGAGCCTCGCCGCCTGGGCTAGGGCTCTCCTATCCCCCCCAATCCTTCAGTGCGAGGCAGCCTGGGCTCAGGCCGTCATCCACAGGGCGGCAGCAGCAGCATAGAAGTAATGGTGGTCTGCTCTGAAAAGTGATTTTGACAAATATCACTTTTCACATTGCCACCCTTACTTCTGTGCTGTTGCTGGCGTGGTGCTGCCTTCAGAGCTGGGCACCCGGCCAGCAGCCGCTGCTCTCTGCTCTGCCTGATCAGAAAGTGAACAACCACATGCTGCAGTAACTGCGGCTTCCTGTTTACCATCAAGTGTAGCCCGAAGTAGAGTACACTGTAGCCTAGCCCTGAGATGACAAAGACGTAGAGGACTATAGAGAGGTCAAGTTCTGATAAGAGACTCTCCATTCTTGGCCATTTAAAGATGGAAGAAGCAGTTTCTGGCACTGTTAATCCAGGACCAGATTTGAGTAAATGGGGACACAAGGAGAACTGTTTGGGGGTGGGGAGTTATATTCTAAAGATGACTTTTGGTTTGGGAGTGGAGCAAGGAATCAATCTTGCTTGTTTGTTCAACTGCAGCCATGAAAATAAAGTCCATACATGAAGAACTTTTCAAAGAGACGCTTGACTTCTGATTGACTTGTGCTGTAATGCTTTGTTGGTAATTAATACACAGGGAGGAGGCCTCATATTTTCAAATGTCATGGAATGCCTCAAGCTTTGTGATTGCCAGGAGTTGGCTTTGAAAAATGTTGGTTCAGCAAAGTGATGGTACAGATGGATGAAACTGTTCGAGTAAAACAAGAACCGATCTAGACTGTTGCATAAAACTCAAAATGAATCTTTCAAACTTTCGTGGGTTGTTGTTGGTTTTTTTTTTTTTTTTTTTGGCATGTCTCTGCACATCCTAGACTAGAAGCAGAAGAACAGTACTGAAATATTACTATGCCATTTCTAGGCTGGAAACAGCTTAGAAACTTGCATCCAAAAAGCCCTTTTGCCCAGGTTTGTAGGCTCCCGGGATTCAGAGAAGCTTATAGGTGGACTATCTGTACCAAACCTCTCCTACTCTTTGATGTTCATCGCTCACTGATTGAGGAGTCCTGTGCCAATTCAGCTTCCTACTGATAACGAACTGACAGGTTAACCCATATCCGCTGCTGCAGTGCACATCAATAACCCTCACAAATGAGTTGCTTATTTTAGATGAACCATCTATGGAATTAATTGATTCGTCAGAAGCTTTGCCAATTTCCTCTCTGCTAAAGTAGGCAAATTAGATGATGCTTTGTGTAAGAGCCAAACAATTGTCCTGAAGTACTGAAATGATTGCTGTGCAGTGGACAAATCTTGTGGTTCATATGAGTTTCTGAAAGAAGAGCCGTGGTTCTTGTTTTACGGTTGTTCTTGACCTCTGCCTCCCTCCCCTCTTTCTGTTTATCATGCTCACTTTGTTTTACTTAGACTGAAAGTTCTTCAAGACAGATGTTGTATCTACTTATGTGTTTGGTACAGCACCTGGCCCAGTGGGACACGGATCCTGACTGAGGCCTACTGTCATACAAAGGATAAGAATGGCATGGCACAGTGGTGATATTCTGTGCCCTCGATGGTAGTTAAACAAGGACGAAGGAGTAATCTGACTAATAACTTAAAGCCATTGTCTCTGTTCTTAGCAAGGGTGTGCAGTAGGGAGGGAGCAAGGTGCTTCCTCCTTCTCCATGTGAGACCTATATCAGGGCAGGGCCAGTCATAGTCCCTGCATTCCTAAAACAAGGAAGAGCACCCAGGAACCAAGTGCTTGACCCCTCCCCTCTTTCTACCAGCCCACAAGCTGGCAACACGAGCATGCAGTGATGTCCCACAGGATGGTAAAACCGGTATTGTTCCCCTTTGCACCCTGGAGATCTGCATGCCTCTGACTTTTACGAAGGGCTGTGGCTAAGCGCCTCTAATTCTGTTTGCGTGTTGTCAGTTGCAACAGTAGCAGCAGACTGGGTTGCTGGGCAAGACCATCCTAAGAACGATCAAAGTTAGGTCCCAAAGCATTTGCTAGTGGGGACAAGATAAATATATTTAAAGACAAGCACTAAATTTGTGATATTTTTTTAAGTACAGAAAAAGTAATTTTAGAGATTTGTATGGTTCCCTCTGAGCACTCTGCATTTGGATGGATACAAGAAATGTTCCTGCTCTGACTTTTTAAAATGTTCTAAAACGTTTCTCAACACTTACTCTGTAGCAGTGACATATAAAGAATACTTATGATTGGTGTGATACAAATGTTTTGTTTTTTTTGTCAGAACTCATGATGGACTTTATAGTACACTACATCATCATGTAAAATATATATATATATATAATTATAATGATTGTACATTTATGGAATGCATTATATCCTGAAGGATTCTAAAATGCCACATCAGCTTAACAGATGCGTAATACCATACAGAAGAATTGCTTCATTCACCAACTGTTTAACAGCAGCAGCGTTTAGGGCAGGAAGCGTATAATGACTTTTCCAGTTGAAACTTCATTGGAATAAAGGAGAATGCATATACCTGAGCTGGACTTAGGACAGGACTACCTAGGTTAACCTCCTTACGCTGACCATTACAAAGGCCCTACAGAACCTCTAATGATTCCAAGGAGAGTTGATGGACCTTTTCTAAATGACATATTTTTTCATTTTAAAATAGCTTTTTTTTTTTAAATGGAATTTGTTATATAAAGTTGTCAGCATTTTTAATTTTCCATGAAAGAATTTAGTGCTTTAACATTCTTCGCAAAATTGACTTAGCAAAAGAAAATTTCTGTTTTCAGTGTTTTTGAGAATTTTGTGGGGAGGGGAAAAAAATAATTTAAAAATAGGGCTTTGGAGCGGAGCGAGGGCCGGCTCCAGGCACCAGCTAAAGAAGCAGGTGCTTGAGGTGGCCAATACCAAGTGGTGGCACTCCGGCCGCTATTGGGGCGGCATGTCCAGGTCTTCAGTGGCAATTCGGCAGCGGATCCCTCAGTCCCTCTCGGAGCAAAGGACCTGCCGCCGAATTGCCGCCGAAGAGCGGAGCGGTGCGATCGCGCTGCTGCGGCTTTTTTTTTTTTTTTTTCCCGCTTGGGACGGCAGAAAACTGGAGCTGGCCCTGAGCAGAGCCCAGAGCTGGAGCGCGGACAGCTCCAGAGCAGTGGAGCTGCAGGTTTTTGCCTGGAGCTGGAGCAGAGCCAGAGCACAGCTCCAAACCCCTGTAAAAATGCTGGGAAAACAATATGGGCCCATTTCAGATATTTTGAAATTAAAACAACTTTGACATTTTTGGCAGCAATAGCTTTTCAATTATTTTTGACCAGCAGTGATTACAAGTCGTCAGGGCCTCTGTTTTACATACCACTGAAAGATGTCACATTCAAAAGCACAATGGCCCCTAGTCAGGGCGGCTCTAGGCACCAGCAAAGGAAGCACGTGCTTGGGGCAGCCCATTTGCAGGAGCGGCAGGGATCCAGCATGGCAGCTGAGAACCAACAGGGGCCCCTGGAAGCTGTAGTTCATTGGTTAGCTCCCTGTCTTCAGTGGCAATTCAGTGGCAGGTACGTCGAAGGCACGGGACCGTCAGATGGCCCACAGAAACACCGCCGAATCCACGTAACCAGGTCTGAGTGGGGTATAATGAGTTCTATACATGTACTGGAAATATGCCCCCTGAAATATGTTGAGGGGTCAGACTTGATAAACCAGTTTGGCTTAGAGATAGAGAAGAAGTTCCTGTTTGTTTCATGTTCATAGAGCCATAGCCTAATAGCCAAGGCAGGAGGGGAGAAGAAAGTGTACCAGGGCAAGTGCAGGGGTAGGATCTGGTCAAGTGCCCAGCTCTCTCCCAGGTTTGTGGGTGAGAGCTAGGACAGGTCTCTGTTGGATAAAGGACAACGCCCTGCTCCTTACAATCCT